>NC_142052.1:33209424-33376210 GCF_982192425.1 Myodes glareolus | reverse complement strand
ACAAAGAGTCTGGATTATGTATATTATTGTGTTTTCTTTGAATTTTTTTTCCTGTAAATGAGCTAACTACAGAGCAACATTTTATTGTATGGGCTGCTAAGCTAAACAAATATATATTTGAAAGATATCTTGACTTACAAATTTGAGTTTAAAGATATGTTGCTTTGGAAAAGAGGTTCTGCTTTTGTTTCCACTGAAGATGAGAATCTGTAGATTCCTTCCAGACTAATGTGCTTTGATGGAACAAGACCTCTCCAGAAGGTCCCCCGAAACCCTAAAAATACTTCACCCAGCAAACAGCAGGAAGAGGTTTGGAGAAAACTATGCCCAAATTCCCAAAATGATGGTTACTAAATCTTTGTTTTCATTTAAAGGGGGTCAATTATAAATGGTTAATGGTCACAGTAAATCTCTTTCTAATAAAAGGAGGGATATAATAAAATGAATACTTTGCATTTGTATGGATTTTGGTTTATTAATACAAATTTAAGGTCAATTTCGCTATATGTATATTCCTATTCTGTGTTTATACAGCTCATTTAAAAAGGTAATGTATAGTTAGAAATTACAGATAAATAAATAGTCATATATAGTAGTCATGTTAGTTAGGTTTCTAGACATACAGAGATGTATTTTAGTAGGATAAATAATCTTCAACACTTTAAAGACCTACAGAATATGGCATTTTAAAGGGTTTAAGAACTTAGACTCTTTTGACAGTGAGACATGTCTCCTTCTGCCAGTACCAATTGCATCAGAGAGGATGATGGGCATTGAAGAAGTTCATTATGGAATTTGCCTTCAATATGACAAGGCTAGCCATTTGGACAAGAAAATGCTCTTGCCTGGACTGCATGATGGTAGGGTGTATGAACTGGATATGCAGGACCCACAGAAAAGTGATTGATAAACAGGGCTCCTGCTTCACAGAAGAAACTGTCAGACATTCTTCACAGCATAAAAAAAGCAACTGATGAATTTTGCCAGTACAAGGCAAAACAGATCTTCAAATTTCCTGAGTTGCTAAAAGTCTTCCAGATACTATGGGCCTATAGGCTGAAGATGGATGCCCCAATGCTACAAAAGAAATACAAGCGACTGTACCGGCATTGAGATGTCTCTGTCATTTCCAGAACTTTGGAAGTTTCTTATAATGCACTTCCTGTGTACTTAGGTAGTATTTTAACCTTCTGGGGTCTTTGATGGAGTTGAAGACTAGATAGTTCTAACTATAGCTTTCCTCAGTTATGATAAAAGATAAATTAAGTATAAAATTTTAGACTTGTAAAGATAGGATAGGTGATGGAGTATTTTCCTTAATTTGCCAAATGAAAATGGACTAAATATTGCAACTATAATTCTTGTTTAATAACTGTTTTGTTATATGTAAATTTACTATGTTAAAGCTAAAACTTTTTATTTGGATATCAAAGGGGAAAAGATGTTTACAAACTAATTTTGCCAGGTTTCAGAAAACATATGACATTTCAGGCATTTATATAGTTCACTTTGGCCATATGAGTTCCTAATTCCCATGAAGAATAAAACCCTTTGGAAAAACACAGATAAGAGCCACAATCAGTACAGACGGACACAGCAAGGCCAACAAGGACTAAATTATCACTGACTCCACACCCCATGATGGACAATATATATTTTAATGCTTTTGTTAAAGAACATTTCAAAGTTATTATGGAACATAATAGTTTAAGTAGTTAACTGGTCTACTAGTTAAACATTGAGAGCAGAGATTGGCTAGAATCAATAGAAGAATGACTTTTGTTTCTGCCCAAGAAATAAATACAACCTTGAATGAAAGAAAAGAATAGAAGAGAGAGAAATGAAGACAGAGAGGGAGATGAAAAAGCAAGAAATATGATTATTATAGTAGAAAGGAGAAACCGGAAAATATCTTTTAAAAATTTCTGCTATGATACCGTTCAAAAGACTTCAAAGAGTGTATATCATGTCTATGAAAGCTCAACATTTTTGTCAATCCCTGCTTAATTATCTAAACTATTTTTATTTTGCTTTGCGTATTCAAATGCCTTAAAAGTAAGGGTATATGTGAAAGTGTTTGTGTGTTTCCAATGAAAATTTGAAAAATAGCTAAATTATTCCAAACAAAATAAGTCAAAATTCGATAATACAGAAAAATAGATGGAAATTATATCAAGGATGTAAAGTATTTTGTAATTGCAAAATGGAAAGGGCAATACAGGTTAAAGAAAAAGAGGGGGTAGGATCTGTGTGTTACAATGTTGGATATCCCGGTGCAGATCTTAGCTGTTGCTTTTTGTCAATCAGTTCCATGCAGTGGAGAACTAATGAACTTAGGAGACTATTTCTTTACCACCATCATGTTGCATTCCACTTTTCCTTTTTCCAGATTGTGATCAATGAAAGAGACATATTGTGGATGTCTTTGAATATGACAGTGACATATTTCTGTTGTTATTTAATTCTAATCTCTTTGTCATATTTACAGTTGTTTACATAATTCTACTTCATGCTAAAGAATATCAGCATTTTATTAAAAGAAAATTCCATTAAGTTAATGGTGTTTTGCATTTGATTAAATTATATTCTGGTAGCATAACACCTTTTCTTACAGGTTAGCTGATAGCTTTTAACAAAATAAGAAGAAACTGCATCTTTTAGCGATTTTAGATTAGGTAAATTATCATTTACAAAGACTTAACTAAATGAGAAGATGTTGTGACCTATCTTTAAATATTTGACTGTATCTTAAATACCTAACTTGTGACTGTAACATAGAATACATGGATTCTAAAATCTCATTCCAATATTTGAAGCCATTAAGTTATAGAAGTGATATCTAAATAATAAAATGTAACCATATATATTACTGTTAAATAATTTAACTCTGATAATTATCAGATGAATATGTGTTTTAGGCATAGGTATGTTTTTATAATACAAATAAAACAAGCATATGACAAATTATCCTATGACAGAAAAGAACCATTAAATTTCAAAAGTAGAATCAGAAAGTTAACTTGGTATGTAAACATGCTTGGTGCCAAGCCTAAACAACTGGATTTGACTCCCAGAACATACGTCATATAATGAAGGGGTATATTTCTGAAAGAATCCCTCTGACTTACACATGTGTGCAATAGCACAATCATGTTGAGAACACACACACATACACCCTCACACACACACACTTAATTGCATAAGTTAATAAAATAAATTCAGAAGTATATTTCAAAAGACAAGACTGACTATGAATTTTCCATGCTAGTCAACTCAACTTGACTCCCATTGAGATGGAATAAACAACTTGAAAATAAAAGCCCTTCTCTCATGGAGTTCCCTCAGTGTTTCCCTCTCAATTTCATTTTGCTTTGTTGGAATTTCAGAAGGAATCGCTGGATAGACCGACCATTATTTGCTTTGAATAGCACATTACTAAATTTAGTCTTCAGCAGGCGACCGTTGCTCAACTTAGACTTTGTAAGTTGTAAAATCAGATTTGAATTGTCATTATTATGTAGAATGATATTTAGCACTTTTTTCCTTCAATTGGGCTTCTATCCTTTTATCTTCCTCCTCAAATAATGGCCTGCCTGCTGTTAAGGTCAGTGGCATTCTATGTTGTGTTCCTGGCATGGAGCCCTGACTTCAAACTCATAAAAGGGGACAGAGATCTTTTTCATTATTGACTGTAGGAGAATTTGGAAAAATATTTTCCAAAATTAACAACTATTTTATAGAGACAATAGCTTCAGTGACTATATTCATAGAAATAAAGGAATACTTTATAACTAGGAATATTAAGAATGTAAGTTTGAAAGGTCACCTTGGGAATCACGTCCTCTCCTACTGCTTGTGTGATTTCCATGAATCTGTGTCAGTCATCCAAAGAAAGTATTTGCCAAGAATGATCATGATTTTGGGGAAGCCATTAAAACTTTTATTATTTATTAGGAATTATGCTGCTTTTATTAAGAATCACAGGAGGACACTAAAGAGTAAAATTTAAGAAAAATAGCTAGCATACCTTTTGCTTCTGATCCAATGAACACTTTACACCAATAACTTCATAACTAATATTTACTAAGAGCTTACCATATTACAGACACTGTGAAAACATTTGCACATCTAATCACCTTTAATCTACTGCAAATAGCAATCTTTTGTGTTCTCCTGTGTGGGTACTTACCATTGAATCAATTCATTGTCTATTTCAGTCAAAGTGGTGAATTAAGATCCATTGCACCTGGAGATGTCTGTAAATAGACCCCAGACTATGAACTATGCAGTCTGTCTATGATGCATCTCTACCCTGAGTTTCCTGTGCAGTAAGACAGGAATTTACAGGAAACTTAAGTTAGCTGAGCACAAAATTGCAGAGGCCAGCACTATTCAGATTACTTGTTATCTCTGGTTATTTCTTTCCTTAACTGTAAATTTCAAATATTGTGGTTATGTAGAATTTGCTCTGAAACACAACATCTATAGATGATGAGGTGAAAAACCTCACTGCAGAGCCATTTTTTCGCCATAGTTTTATCTGCTGCCATCTACCACAGGTCTGGCAGGCTACTATTGCCGTTTGTGATATCCAACATCACATAAATTTCAGAAAAGTATCATGATGCTCCAGAATTTTAAAAGTAAAATTTTGAAGCATGCTTCAAGGATGGATTGGTGTGAGGAGAATTCTGAGCTTGCAAAAATGCTCCAATAAAGCAAGAGTCTTGGGACCTCAGTTTTTTTTAAAAAAACACAGAATTGTTCTTGGAATGTGCTGTCATGTCCCTCCTAGGCGTAGTTAATAGGATTGAATTTACTTCAGATTATTTGTTACAACTGGCTATTATTACTTGTTTATATGCTTCTATGGAAAAAATATGTTTTTGTCACATGCATCTTGTCCACCTCATGTGATTTATCTTGTGATTGGACACTTTACTCTTGTGGCTCTTGGTATTCCCTAGGGTATAAATTGTTCAATGCTCTACATAAAGTTGGCTATTGCATTAGACTTTATCTACCTCATTTATCAGCTCCATTCCCTGGGTTCCACTGTCTTTAGAGCAGTAAAAATATCAGGGATATGAAGCCAACTATGAGAAAGAGAGTGGGGAGATGAGAGAAAAATGGAGCATAAACCAGAGAAAACTTTGCCTTATGTTCGGCTTGTGCATCATGGTGCAGGAGAATTGTCTGTAATCTCTCAACCATAATCTAATTCCTGTGATTGGCCAGGCAGGAAGTACAGGCAGGAAAACCAGACAGGAAGTAGAAGTGATGCAATGAGAACAGGAGAATTCTGTAAAGGAGGAAGCTGATTCCTCCCAGTCCTGTGCAGAACACGGAAGAAGCAAGATGTAATCTGCCTGGCTGAGAAAGGTACCGAGCCATGTGGCTAACGTAGATAAGAATAATGGGTTAATATAAGCTACAAGAGTTAACAAGAAGCCTGAGGTAATGGGCCAATCAGTTTTATAACTTATGGAGATCTCTGTGTGATTTTCTTTTGAGCTTGCCAACCGGGCAGGACAGAAAACCCCAACAAGCAAGCCAGTCCCCCATGTTACAGCATCATTTACTAAAGAAAGGAGTACCACAAGTATCAAAACTACAGCTACCAGATTGCTTGCAAATTGTTTAAGATTATAATCCCTGGTTACCAGAAGAAAGAACTCTTAGATGAAAAAGTATAGGACAAAATCTGAAAGAATATTGGAATGGCATATCAACAAGACAGAAAAGGTCCCTGTTCACTTTTGGGTCACTTGGGCACTGATTCAAACTAAGATTAGAAGATAAGGAGGGTAGCAATCACTAGGGAGAGATGGATAATTCTTTGAGTTAATGAAAACTGGATGATCAAACCTTAAAATTTGTAAAAGAGACAAAAGAAGAACAGGAAAAATCAAAAGTAAAAATAGTGTCACCAATAACTATGTCAGTAATTATTTCCTCAGCTCCCTTAGATGAGCCCTTTTTAGAGATGTATCCCTCATTGCCTGAAAATGGAATAAGGAATTTGATCACCCATCTAATCTTGAATTTTATCCACTTTCTGATGAGAATTTAGGAGAGCCTATGAAAACGTGAAGTTTAAAACTTAGACAAGTTAGGCCACTACAGTGAAATGAAATTCATTTACCAATTTCTCCCCGGCCTCTTAAGCTGCACTTGGCATTTCTGGTACAATGTCAACAAAATGTTTATCAGGGATGAGACACAGATGGGATGAAAGATTTTTAAAAGGCCTGTGCTTCCTATGGATGTACTGCTCCATACTGTTACGGGTGTCTTCGGGGTTAGAGCGATAATGTACCATGGTTGTGATTTGGTCTCTATGTAATCGCTGAAATGTTTCTTAGCTCTTCCAATTTTCTTCAGTGCCAAATGTGGTTATCAGATGAAGTCCATGGAAAAGTTTGACCACTAGAACTAAGGGATAATCCCGGAAATGTCTCATTTGAAATGTTAACGGAGATTGGTAGATGGGTATCAACAGATTGTATAATGTATCTCTTGCAACCTTCCCTCGTGATAGGGACAGAGTTATAGTCTCTTGGATGAAAATTGAAATGAGATCTAACTTTGGGTACAGTTAAATAAAAAATTATGCGAAGTCCCTCTGAGCCTGATGTTGATTGCATAGGGAGATCCAAAGATGCTATTGAGAAATAAGCAAAAGTGGGAACAAAATCAAGAGTTATTGTTAAGACAGCTGGTTTTGATATTGTCAGTGAAGATTTCCAAGGAATAATTAGACCTCAGAGGGAGTTAGGAAATGTCATGGGATTTCTGAAGCTATGTGGAAATGTGGGAACCGAAAAACATACAGCAGAATTAGCTGCTTTGAAGCCTATGCTGTCAAAGACGTGTCAGCGAAATGTTTCAATTGCTGCTGACCTAGTCACCTAAAAAAAAAATACATAAACTGCACTTACAACAAATGGATGCTCATAATCAACAAGCTCCTGGCTGATGCCCTAAATGCAAGAAAGGAAAATATTGGAGTGATGCAGATCTAAATTTGATACGGATGGCAACACATTGTCTAGTAACTATAGCACTGCCAGTCAACAACAGGGAAATGAATGGATTAAGGGCCCCTCTCAATCCCTGCAAAATTAGAGGGTTTAAAGCCACAAATAAAATGTGTGCCAACTTTTGATTATAACCAATCTACTCTTTCCTTACAAGCTGCTACCCAAGGAAATGCTGCGATTGATATCCCATTTCCCATCTCCAAAGTCCCTTTAAGTTACAAACAGGAATTCAGTGACCTATATTCCCTGGAACAGTTGGACTTCTAGTGGGTCACAGCAATTTATCCATGAACGGAATCATAATTCATACAGGAGCCATGGATGAAAACTATACAGGGGAAATTGCTGTCAGGATCACCTTGCCCACTGGTTGGCAATTAAAAGCTTGAGAAAAAAGGTCCAATGATTATTATTGCCTTATATAGCTCCTTCACAAAACAATGCACTTTGTGAGGGAGGATTTAGTAGTGAAGATGACATTGCAGTCTCAAATTCTTAATTGAAGGAAAATGATAAACCACTATTAGATATAAAAATAAAAGGATAAGGTTAGAGGGAATTGATTGATTCTGGAGTTGATGTCTCTATGCAAAGTATAAAAGAATGACAACCCCATGGCCAGGTGGTAAATTCAAACCTGCTAGTATTGGGAGCTATGTGCTTCAAGGAGATTAAACAAAGTACTACAAAGTTACACTGCTTAGGTTCAGAAGGCATAATGACAGTCCTATAGTCTTGTGTTACTTATGTTTGGGTTCATCTTTGAGGAGACTTTCTACAGCAAACTAATGCAGAGATCTATGTCCCCACTGCTAATGCTACTTACACTTCACTTCACAAGAACAATGGCTTATGTAAACGATGGTATATCAAAACAGAAAATTATTTGGGAAAGAGTTGCAAGGAATAATTGAACTTATACACCCATAAGGATACAATCATAAACAAGGGGTGGGTTTTTCCTAGGGATGAAAAAAAAATAATACATCAATGGCCCATTTCTAAAGCAAAGTTACAGGCCCTTCACCAGTCTGAGATCAGTTGGAGAAGGAGAACAAATAACCCTCTTTTTCTTCTTGGAATCCTCCTGGTTTTGTAATTAAAAAGAAATCTGATGAATTGTGACTGTTGATTGACTCACAGAATGTTAATGCCACCATATGGCCAATGGGAGCTTTACAGTACAGTACCTATGCACCACTATCCTTAGAGATTGGCCTTTAATTATTTTGGATTTAGAAGACTGCT
The DNA here is from genome assembly GCF_982192425.1 of Myodes glareolus. Taxonomy (NCBI): domain Eukaryota; kingdom Metazoa; phylum Chordata; class Mammalia; order Rodentia; family Cricetidae; genus Myodes; species Myodes glareolus. Next base: position 33,367,919 of record NC_142052.1, on the reverse strand, counting down.
TTATACTATGAATATTCATCATAAAGATAAATGCATCTCACCTGTTTTGTTCCCTCACTCAATCACAAAGAATTTCAGCTGTGATATAAATGGACACTATTACCTCAAATCATGAAAAACTTCCCTACAGTGTCTCAGAGCTACATAGGAAAGGTTTTAGAGCCTATTGGGCAGGTTTTTCCTCAGGTTTATATTATTCAATATATGAATGACATTGTGTTAGCTAATCACTAGAAAAACTGTTAAACCCAAAGATATGTCCATTAAGCAAGAGAATTTAAAAACACTTAACAACTTTCAGAAATTACTAGAAATACTAGGTAACTATGCCATAGTATTCCTATGACTTTAAGAATAACTAATCATGCACTAATCGATCTATTTAAAACTCTAGAAGAAGAGAGTTAGCCTGGATAGTTTTTGTATTATCTCAAGAGAAAAAAAGGACTATAGATATTTGAATTCAGATAAAAAGGGGCATTGCTCTGCTCTTGCCTTCTTTGCTCACGTTTTCTTTCCTTCTGCCTCTCGTTTGAACCTAGGGAGCTAGGTCCAGTGTTCCAACGTGGGTCTCTGCCTCCATCTCCATCCATCGGAGATGAGGGTTCTATGGTGATATGCAAAATGTTCATCAGTATGGTTGTGGGCCAAGGCCGGTTCAGGCACCCTCTCCTCTGTCCAGAGAACAATCTGGGGATCTCTCCTTGGACCTGGGATCCCCTTTATAATCAAGTCTCTTGTAAACCCTAAAATGACTCCCTTAGTTGAGGTATATACTTCCCTGATCCCATATCCATCCTTCCTCCCTCCCCCCATCCCAGTCCCCCGATCTTTCCCCATTCCTCCCCTACTCCCTTCTCTCTAACCCTCTCCCCTTCCAACAGCTCCCCCACCCCCCCATGCACCTGAGGTTACCTGGCACTCTTGTCTATTTCCAATCTCCAGAAGGATAGCTACATGATTTTCATCAGGTTCACCTTCTTATTTAGCTTCTCTAGGATCACAAATAATAGGCTCAAAGACCTTTAATTATGGTTATCCAGTCTGTTTGGATTCTCACCTTCCCTGGTCCTGGAGGGAGTGGGGAGGAACTTGAACTTCCCACAGGGCAGGAAACCCTGACTGCTCTTAGGGATGGAGAGGGAGTGGGGGGAGTGGGAGGGTGGTGGGAGGAGGGGCGGAAATGGAAACTTTTATAATTTAATAAAATAAAAAAAGGGGGGGCATTGCTGATGCCTTTCTCAACAGGAAAACGAATGTGTTTAGGAGAAGGTCTGACACAAATGGAGCTGTTTCTAATCCTGACCACCATTTTACAGAACTTCAAGCTGAAATCTCTGGATCACCCGAATGATATCAATGATACCCTACTGGTCAACGGATTCATTGTATTACCTCCCCCTTTCCAGCTCTGCTTCATTCCTGTCTAATGAAGATTAGATATGTGGTTCCTGCTGTGTTCTTCTCTGAAATCACTCCCAAAGCTTATATATAACACTTTCCCAGAAAGCATACAGTGTCCTTCCACATTCTCACAGCTTCTGTTCTCTAATTTCCCATGGACATCATCAACTCTCCATTTTACAGTCTCTGAAGTCATCGCCAAAGATATTTGCCATTTCATATTCTCCGTAGCACTGTTACTATCCCTTGGACTCACATGTAGCTAAAGATGTAGTTAACATGACTTCCAAATAAAATGAATAGTGTCCAACTAAAAAAAAGGGGGGGCATTGCTATATCATGTGGATCCTTCACTGCCTTTAAATCTGTTTTCCCCACTGAGTTGTCTTCTGTAAGTATCATAGCACAAGAGGATAAACCTTTAGAATGAATTTGTTTACACTACAAGGGTCATAAAATGCTTATTCCTTATTTTATTCTTATTTTTCTTGCTCAATTAGTAAATCAGGGGAGGACCTGATGTCAACAATTATGTGTATTTGATTCTTGTATGTTTTCTTACATCTGACTAATAATCATTTTTTTAGAACTTATGTGGAATAATCCTCTTGAACACTGTAAAGATTTGTCACTAATATTGGTTTGCAAAAATGCTGATTGGCTAGTAGCCAGGCAGGAAGCTGGGGAAACCAAGCTAAGGATGGTAAGAAGCAGAAGGGTGGGGTCAGGAGTCACCAATCAGACACAGAGGAAGCAGAAGATGAACATGCCATGTGAATAAAGGTACCAGCATGTGGCAGAGCATAAAGAAGGATTATGGGTTAACTTAAAATGTAATTGCTGCTTAGTAATAAGCCCAAACAATTGTCTGAGTATTTATAAATAACATTAAGTCTTCTCTGTGTGGTAATTTGGAGAGCAACTGCTAGATATTTTGGGAAAGCCAGGAGGAAGAGAAACATCTGATTACAAAGAACATTACAGAACTAAATGGACTTTCAAATTTCCTCTGTAGATTACTGTGAGAAGAGCAAATCATCATCCAGCTGATAAGAAATTGAATTTCCTCATACAAATTGAATTTGTGATTTCAAAAATTGTTCAGCCTTCCCCCATTCCACAGGAAGATACTTATTTTATCAATGGTTCATCTGAAAAATAAATGAATCCATGGTTTAGATATTTATAAATCTATTAAATTTGTTTTCATTTCAATAGGTGAAAATGACAGTTTTGATTCTTCTACTACAGTTAATTTATAAATCCTTAAATATTGCTTCAGATTCTGTCATATGTTGTACAATTATGTCCAGAAATAACATCATATTCATTTATGCACACTTATTTTATTGCAGAAGGAAATACGCCAGCTGAGGCATTAGCCTGTCTTATTTTTACTTACTCTGAAGTAATTTGGGAAGGGGAGTGCATCTGTCATTGCAGGTGGATCCACTGAAACATTGGGGAATTCCTCTCCAGGTGCTCCAGCTGCAGGCCATCATAGACAGTGATGGAGAGGGTGAGGAGACAGTGAAAGTCACTAGAAAGGTAGTAATCCCCCAGCTCAAAGAAAAACGTAGATATTGACCATATCATCATAAGTCAAGTTGGCCTTCCTGGGTCCAAGTTAAGACCCTATGCACCAGGGGAGAGATTATTCTATAACTGCTTTGACCTTTGCCTCTGAAAGGAGTGCCTCTTAGCATGTATATTGGGAATTTTTTCATCCTCCTTTACTTCGACTTGTAGATCGGTTGGATCCAGCTCCTGTTATCTACCCACTAATAACTCTGTGCTTATGACTGGACCTTAGAGTCTGAGCCATTCGTTCACACGAAGAAGAAAATGTGTTTATTTTAATGACTTACCATTTGCATAGGCCATCATAACATTTGTGTTCCTATTAAAGGCAAATATGGGCTTACATTGTACAAAACATCAGAACTACTAAACATACGGTCTATTTTCGAGCTACTCCCTATGTTTTTCTGATAATTATAATAATGTAAGCAATAGCACTGGACATAGGATCCCTGTTCTTGGTGGCAGAGGATTACACACAGTGCTTTCACTGTTCTAATATTATTCATTATGTTTATAATTTGCTTGCTTATAGGATACTCATGCATCAAATGAAAATTAGATTATCTGCATCTCAAATCAAAACTACTGCGGATACCCAAGATTTAAGAAAAGTGGGGAGATGTCAGAACAAAATTCAAGAATGGTGTCATGTGAGAGGGATTCTGAGTGCTTGTGAGAAAACCCCAAGAAAACAAGACAAGAGTCTTGTGACTTCAGTTTCTTCAAAAAATGGAATTGTTCTTAGAATTTGTTTAATTCTTGCAGATAGGAGTGGGTTTACTTTAGATTGATAATTACAACTAACTATTATTATGTATTTATAAGCCTTTAAGGAAAAACATAATTTTGCCGCATGCAGCTTGCACGTAGGATTGTACACTTTACCTGTTGCAGAGGGAGGCCTCTTGTTCATCCTGCCTCCCCCTCCACTCCCTGGCAAGATTGGCAAGCTCAATCTGTAGAGCATAAAACTCTTAATCTCAAGGTAATGTTCGTGCCCCATGTTGGGCACCATATTTGTTGCAAAGGAAGACCGCTTGTTCATCCCGGCAGCCCAGCTAGCTTAGCCCCAAAATAACCACACAGAAACTGTATTAATTAAATCAATGCTTGGCCCATTAGCTCTAGCTTCTTATTGGCTAAGTCTTACATCTTAATTTAACCAATTTCTATTAATCTGTGTATTGCTATGTGGCATGGCTTACCAGCAAAGCATGTTTATCTCAGGCAGAGGATCCATGGCATCTCCTACTCTATCCTTCTTCATCCCAGCATACAGCCTAACTTTCCCCCACCTTGTTCTGTTCTTCCCTACCTTAGGCTCAAAGCAGTTCTTTATTAACCAATGAAAGCAACACATAGACAGAAGGACCTTCAACATTTACTCCTGTGCCTCTTCTTGACCCTCAGAGTACAGTCGGATGCTCTGAAAAAAATGACTGTTGCATGAGACTTTATTACACTTCATTCATGGGCTCCATTCTCCCAGGTTCCACCATCTCTAGGGTGATGGCAGTGAAATACCAAAGCAAAAAATCATAAATAAATTAATAAATATGTATACATACAAGCATACATACATATAAACATTCACATATTTTGGAGAAAACCCTATTAATTAAAACACCCAAGCATATGTTTGCAAACTCAAGGAATGGCATAGGTATAAAGTTAATGGTGTACACACACCATGCTTCTGAACCTGAGTGTGATAGACATATATTCCATGAGTAAATGTATATCAGCATATAACTCAGCATTTCTCTCTTTATCTGTTAGGAAAGTTAGTGACTATTTATTGAATGCCATAAGTGGATTCAACCTGTATCTTCCTAAAGACAATTTTCTGGATATGTGCTACATACCAAAATTGAAACAAGAACAGATAAACAACTTAAATAGACCTATAACCTCAAAGAAAATAGAAACAGTAATAAAAATCTCTCAACCAAAACAAAAAACAAAAAAGCCCAGGGTCAGACAATTTCAGTGCAGAATTCTGCCAGAATTTCAAAGGCGACCTAATACCAACATTTTTCAGTTTGTTCCACACAATAGAAACAGAAGGGACCTTGCCAATCTCTTTTCATGAGGTGACAGTTACCCTGGTAACCAAACCACACAAAGATGCAACTAAAAAACAGAATTAACAACCAATTTCCCTCATGAACATTTATTCAAAAATACTCAATAAAATGTTGGCAAACCAAATTCAAGAACACATTTAAAAAATCATCCACCATGATCAAGTTGGCATCATCCCAGAGATGGAGCTATTGTTCAATATATGAAAGTCTATCAATATAATTCACCACATAAATAAACTGAAAGAAAAAACACCATACGAACATCTCATTAGATGCTAAAAAAATCCATCAAAATCCAACAACCATTCATAATAAAGGTCTTGGAGAGATCAGGTATACAAGGAATGTATCTAAACATAATAAAAGCAATATACAGCAAATCAACATCAAATTAAATAGAGAGAAACTCAAAGCGATTCCACTAAAATCAGGAACAAGACAAGGCTGTCCACTCCATACTCATCTATATTCATCATAGTACTCAAAGTTCTAGCTAGAGCAATAAGACAACAAAAGAAGATATAAAGGATACAAATTGGAAAAGAAGTCAAACTTTTGCTATTTGCAGATGATATGACAATATACATAAGTACACCAAATTCAAAGAGGGAACTCTTACACCTAATAAACACATTCAGTAATGTAGACAGATACAAGGTCAACCCAAAAAAATTATCAGTGACTGTTGTATATACAAATAATAAAGGTGCTGAAAAAGGAATCAGAGAAATATCACTATTTACAGTAGTCCCAAATAACATAAAATATCTTGGTGTGACACTAATCAAACAAATGAAAGACCTGAACTTTGAAGAAAGAAATTGTGGAAGATATCAGAAAATGGAAATATCTTCCATGCTCTTGGATAGTTAGGATCAGCACAGTAAAAATGACAATTCTACCAAAAACAATTTACAGATTCAGTGCAATCCCTATCAAAATCCCAGCACAATTATTCACAGACCTTGAAAGAGAAATACACAACTTCATATGGAAGAGTGAAAACAATCCTCTACAATAAATGAATTTCCAGAGGCATCACCATCCCTGACATCAAACTCTATTATAGAGCTACAGTAATGAAAACAGCTTGGTATTAGCATAAAAACAGGTATTTGGACAAATGGAACCAAATCAAACACCCTGATATTAACCTACAAATCTGTGGAGACCTGTTTTTTGACAAAGAAGCTAAAATTATGCAATGGAATAAAAAATCATCATCAGCAAATGGTTCTGGCATAACTAGATGTCAACATGTAAAAGAATGCAAATAGATCCATATCTATTCCCATGCACAAAACTTAAGTACAAATGGGTCAAAGACTCAGCATAAATTCAGCCACACTGAACCTCATTGAAGAGAAAGTGGGAAGTAGCCTTGGATGCATGGACACAGAAGATGACTTTCTAAATATAATACCAATAGCATAGGCACAAAGAACAGCAATTAGTAATGGGTCCTCCTGAAACTGAGAAAGTTCTGTAAGGCACAGTCACTAAGACAAAATGGCAACCTACTGAATGGAAAAAGACCTTCACTAACCCCACATCGGACAGAGGACTGGGCTCGAAAATACATAAAGAACTCAAGAAACTAGCCATCAAATTACCAAATAATCCAATCAAAAAATTGGGGAATAGCTCTAAACAGAGAATTCTCGAAAGAAGAATTACAAATTGTCAAAAGACACTTAAGGAATAGTTCAACATCCGTAGCCATCAGGGAAATACCAATAAAAATGTCTCTGAGATACCATCTTATATCTGTCAGACTAAGATCAAAAACACCAAAGATAGCTTATGCTGGAAAAGAAGGAGAGTAAGGGGAAACTCATCCATTGAGTGAAAACTTGTACAGCCACTTTGGAAATCAATATTACTATTTCTCAGAAAATTGGGAGTCAGTCTAACTCAGGATCCAGAAATACCACTCTTGGGCATATGCCCAAAGAATGCACACTCATATGAAAAGGACATATGTATTGCTCAACTGTATTCATAGAAACATTATTTGTAATAGCCAGAACCTGAAACCAACCTACATGCCCTTCAACTGAAGAATAGATAAAGAAAATGTGATTAATTTTACACAATGGAGTACTACTTAGTGGTAAAAACAATGACATATTGAAATATCATGCAAATAGATGGAACTAGGAAACAACATGCTGAGTGACAGACCCAAATAGACAAACACTGTATGTACTCACTCATAAGTAGGTATTAGATGGAAAGCAAAGTATAACCAGTCTATAGTGTATGATCCAGAGAAGCTAGAACACAAAGAGAATCCTAAGAGAAACATACATGGATTCCCAATGGGAAGGGGAAACAGGCAAGACCTCCTGGGAAAACTAGGAGTGGGGAAAGGAAGGGTGGAAGGGCTAGAGGAGGGGAGGAGGGGAGGAAGGAGGAGAACTTGAGGGAATGGGATGCTCAAGGAGGGGGAAGAACAGTGAGGGAGAGAAAGGAAAGCGATATCTTGATTGAAAGAGCCATTAAAGGACTATCGAGAAACATAGCATTGGGGAAATTCCCAGAAATCCTCAAGGATGACTCCAGCTAAAATTTTAAGCAACAGTGGAGAGGACAACAAAATTGACCTTACCTTGAAATCAGACTAATTACTATCTTAAATGCCATCATAGAACCTTCAACCAGCAACTGATGGAAAAGATACAGAGATTTACAGCTACCCGAGACCAGCCCAAGAGAGGGAGGAGCAATAATATGAGCAAAGGGGTCAACACCATGAGGATGATACCCACAGAAACAGCTGTCCTGAGCTAATGAGAGCCCACTGACTCTGGACTGATAGTGGGCAAACCTGCATAGGACCAAATTAGGCCCACTGAATGTGGGGGACAGTTGTGAGGCTTGGACAATCTGTGGGGTCACTGGCAGGAGGATCAGGATTTATCCCTAGTTCTTGAAGTGCATCTAGGAGCACATTCTTTTTGGAGGGGTACATTGCTCAGCGTAATTAGCAGAGGGAGGACGTTGGTCTTGCTTGCTTCAAGTGAAGTGCCAGACTTTGGTGACTGCCCATAGGAATCCTCAGCCTCTCTGAGGAGTGGATGGGGAGGTAGGGCGGCAGGGAGGAAGGTGAAGGAAGCTGGAGGAGGGGAAGGAGCATGAACGGAGGATAGCTATGTAAAATGAGAAAAAATTGTATTTTTAAAAATCCTTAGTAAAAAGAAGAAAAGAACGATAACAATTAGTAATGTTTCCTCCATGATTGACATAGGTTGAGAAGTTATTAAAACTGACAGACATTATTACTTTTGAGCCTGTAATAGATTTTGTGGTAATTATAATAATTATAAACCCAATCATGCCAAGTCAGCCAAGACTTGTAAAGAATAAAAGGTTTCTTAATATACAAATGACCAAAGATCAGTTTGAAATTAAAGGTACAGTGCTGTTTCCAGTGACATCTGCCCAAGTTGCAATGTGTATGCCATCAAGTCATACAGCACCAAGAACACACCTCAGCTCTGTTTCAAAATTACTATATATGAAAAATTATACTTTTTCCTACATATACAAACTCTGTGGTTTAATTATGGGGTGACATCCCAATAAATAACCCTACAGCTATTCCTAAAATATCCAATTAGTAGATTCCTGAGTTGCACAATACAAGAATGTTTGATTCTGAAAATGTATGTTAGAGGGGCTGGAGAGATCATTCAGCTGAATTGAATACTGGTAACAATTCCAGAGGCCTCAGGTTTGATTTCCAGAATCTAATGTGGCTCACAGTCTTTAGTAACGCCAGTTGGAGAGGATCCAATGCCTTGTGCTTTCTCTGGCTCCATGGGTACCAAACACATAAGAGGTGCACAGATATACGTATGAGTAAAACACCCAAACATAAATAAATTAAAAGTAAAAATATAATTGATGTTTGTGTTTCACAAAATGGTATTGTAAGGAGATTTTGCTTTGGGATTAGCAGAGAATTTACAAAAGTCTCTTAAATAACTCCAAACAACTGCCAATTTGTAGTACATGTTTACACCAAATGTCATTCTTAACATTAACTGTTATAAAATTAAAATATCAACAACTCCAAGGAACATTATAGATACTCTATGTCATATAGTATTAAATAGTGAGTCAAGATTTTTCATTTACATAAAAATGGAGAAGCACATCCATACTATTAGTATGCAATTTTGTTTTTAATTTTAGTCAATGGTAGAAGTATATATATATATGAATTATTTAAAATATTTTTATGAATTTTTATCAATAAACGTTTGACTGATTAATGCAACTATTTTATATATCTTCAGACTCAGGGTCATGAATAAAGATCACAAAGTCAGAATGTTTAAGAAACCCTGATCTATAATATTCATTAGCAGGTATATACTATAATCTTAAACCTAAAATATTATTTAAAAACTGAAGTGTGAAGAAAATATTTATTTAAATTCAAGTATTGAAGATAGGCATCAAGAAAGAATAATAAATTTAGGTTCCGAACAAATTCTTGCATTTTATTGACACTCTACTAATCTGTTATAGGTCTCAATTTGTTTGCCAATATCTTCATGGAGAAAGCTGGAAAGACACAGAGAAAGCACATAGCATGACTTAGTCCTCAAAAACTAACTTGAAGGGTAGCAAGAACAAGGAAATGGTAAAGAGCAAAGTTATGACACCTCTGCATCTCAAGTATATTAAGAACTCATTTAACTGGAAAATTCAGGTAAAAGAAAAATATTATTTCTATAGTGGCACTCTCTGTTCCTGTAAATAGAAAGCCTAGAAGACAACATTCAACTAAGCTCATGTTACACATTAATACATCTTAATGTTGTTAGCAACTGCATGCATGTTTTAAATCAAAGTATTCATTTACCCATGATGTCCTGATAATTATTCAAGAGTGTGTTTCACTAGACTTACGGTCTCTACTTTGTCTATGCATATTATGATTTTAAATTTCGATATGTTTGTAATTTGTTTCATTTTTCTTATACAATTTGAAAAACGTATACCAGGGGCTTAGAAAAGAAAACCTACAAAACAGATTTCTTAAATGACTACTTTTTCTTCCTACCTTGTGGCGGTCTTTATTACTAGTGTCAAATTGATAAATTTTATTAAATATCATAAATTTGCAGCCAGAAAACATCTGCATTGTTCAACTTTTGACTTTCATAGTTAAAAAAGAAGTCCAGAATGGTCTTCCTCAAAGGTGAAAATAGGTGTATATGAATGTAAATTTAAATTCATTTTATTTATTTTTAAATTCAATTTATTTTTAGCTGGTACATTAAAAGTACTCATGCAAATTGAGTAACATAATACTTCAGTACATTTATTTTCTGTATTTTTTAAATAAGTTACAATACTGTTGATCTCATTGTCATTTATAGTAGAAGTGACAAATGTGAATGAGGAATCTTATTACATATCACAACATATAGATAACATACAAGTGTGCATTTGAACATAAACACAGAGAAACCAGATGTGACTCTTATGTCAACTTTATTCACATATATGTAAGTACATATATATTTACATGTTAGTATATATGTTTGTAGAGAAAGTGGGGAAGAAGAGAAAAATGGAAATCAGAGACATATTTTCATCTTCCAGTACAGACATTTATTTCTACTATAAAATCACTGTATAATTTCACACAAACTGCATAAATGTTAATGTGTTCACAGTTCCTTCATTGCTACATGTCTTACCCTTGCTAAAATTGCTTTTCAACAGAGTGGCCATCCTTATTTTATAACACAAGGAGCTTTGAAAGGTAAAAGTTATTTTTGTTGTTTTTTATTAATTTGGTTCTTTTTTTTCCCGTTAGACTTGTTTATTCAAGTATCCGAAAACACTCTTTCCACTTCCTTCCCTCCTCCCAATACTCTCCCGCTTCCCCCACTCCCCCCACTCCCTCTCCTCCTCCCTCACCATTCCCAAGAGCAGTCAGGGTTTCCTGCCCTGTGGAAAATCCAAGTTCCTTCCTCCTCCCTCCAGGTCCAGGAAGGTGAGCATTCAAACAGGCCAGGATCCCAAAAAGCCATTCCATGCAGACGAAACAAGACCCAGTGCCAATGTCAATGGCTTCTCAGTCTTCAGTTGGACCTTGCGGGCTCAGTCAGCCCCCATGTCAGCCACATTCAGAGTCCGGTTTGATCACATGCTCGTTCAGTCCCAGTCCAGCTGGCCTTGGTGAGCTCTCATTCGATCAGTCCCCTTGTATCAGTGGGTGAACGCACCCTTCGCGGTCCTGACTTCCAGTGCTACAATGTGGGTTTCCGTCTCTATCTCCATCCATCATCAGATGAAGGCCCCCTCTGATTTTGCTTTCCTTGCTCACGATCTCCCTCCCGCTGCTTCTCATTTGGACCTAGGGAGTTAAGTCCAGTGTTCCAATATGTGTCTCTGTCTCTATCTCCATCCATCGCCATATGAAGGTTCTGTGGTGATATGCAAAATATTCATCAGTATGGTTATGGGCCAAGGTCATATCAGGCACCCTCTCATCTGCTGCCCAGAGTACAATCTGGGGACCTCTCCTTGGGCCTGGGAACCCCTCCAGAAACAAGTCTCTTGCATACCCTAAAATGGCTCCCTTAGTTGAGATATAAACTTCTTAATTTGGTTCTTTATGTCTTCTCTGATCAGCTAATTACAGTGGGACCGCAATGGTGAGCAGTCTCTGCACTTTTGCAGATATCACCACAGTTCAGTAATGAAATTAGAGGCCAAGCATCTTCTATTGTCACTCAGAGGGCTAACATGAGCACTGACTCTAATCTGGTCCTTTCAATCAAGCCCTCAAATCAAGTGAAAAGTGTTCTCACTGTAAGGAAATAGTCAGGATTTAAATTCAGTAGGCAAAGACTTTATCACAAGTTAATCTTTGAAATGGTTTGGGCTGCTAGTCATACTGGATTTTCAACCTCTAAAAATTTGTAATATTACTGTAAACTGACAACCCTGTAGAATAGAAATCATTCAGTTCATAAATAAAATACTAATTTTGCTTCGGTTGTTTTCATGATGATGCAAACATATAAGTATAAAGGCAGATGTAGCCTCATGTTTTTCCCTTTGCCAGTCACTGAAACTTATTTTAAATATTTGGGTTCTTTATTACAACATCTTTATTTAACTTGTTGGTTCTACAATAAGCACTGTGTCTGACACACATTAAAAACAAAATCATGGTAGCTAAAGAAGGTTTTATTAGGATTTTACAGAAATCCTCTAAGAAATTCATGCTTCTGTAAAACATCAGTGCTAATACCTTGAGAAGTTACAACTGTAATAATATTTTCAGAAAACTTCCAGCATGTAGACTTGGCCAAACGCTATGATCAGTCAGATGACAAGAAATTCTTTCTCCATGCCACAACTACACCAAAATACTGGCTCAAAGGATGTGTGGTAAGATATAATAAGACTTGGGGAAAAAAAGTCCCTAAATTTATAAAATAATCCATTACATTTGTTTCCCATGAAGGATTATGATTATTTGCTTAAATAAACTAGATAATATTTAAAAACATTATCTACATAGAAATGTTACACTGCAAATTTGATTTATGTCTCATGGGTATGAGGCAATATCAAAGCATGCTTCCTTTCACGGTGAGTCTGCTAAGCAGAAAGGAGCTTCAGCTAATCTTCTGTAGCCATCAGGAGAAATGCTCCACCTTCCTCATCCTATCAAAGAAGGAACTTTCCAATCAGTCCTCTGGTTTGCAATCGTGTGTCCAGGTAGAGGGAATGTTGCTGAGATTAAGGCTATACCAGCTTTCATGTTGCAGGAAAATAAGGATGGAAAAGCTGGCAATGGAGAAGTGACATTTGATAAAGCTTTCTCTTCTGTTTCTCCTGCGCTGGTGTCTTGCTCCCCTCCCATTGTAATTGATTTTCTTTTCTCTGCCTTTCTGTCACAGATGTTACTAATGATGCAGAAATTGCTAAAAACCAATGTGGAAAATATTTCACAAAAGAAACACTATTCTTTCAGTTTTATTGCCAGGTAGAAATTGATTCCATACTGTCTGGTGGTTGTTCCTGTTAATTCTCTTTCTTTCAGCCCAGAAATTTATTCTCCTGCATTGGTGGTTGGTGGTTCAGTGTTTATTACCCCTAATCATGACAACTCTTTCACTTGGGGCATAGAGAGAGTCAACAAGTTCTTGGTTTTGTTTATTTGTTTTCAAACTCTAAAAAAATGTTTTTCAACCTTTAAAAAGTTAAAGATGGAAAGAATTTGTTGTAGGAGTCCCCTCTGTGTGTTGCTTGCATTGTTTAATGAATAAAGAAACTGCCTTGGCCTGATAGGGCAGAACTTAGGTAGGCGAGAAGGCTGAACTGAATTCTGGGAGGAAGAAAGCAGAGTCAGAGGAATGCCATGGATCCACGGCCAGAGAGATAGATGTGCTGAAACTTTTCTGGTAGGCCACGACCATGTGGCAATGTACAGATGAATAGAAATGAATTAAATTAAGATGTAAGAATTCACCAATAAGAAACTAGAGCGAATGGGCCAAGCAGTGATTTAATTAATACAGTTTTCTATGTTGTTACTTCGGGGCTAAGCTAGTTGGGCGGCCAGAATGAACAAGCAGCCCCTCCTTGCAACAAGGATTATTTAAACATTTCACTTACTTTGCTTATTGTTTTTTACTAATTGATATTTTGAATCAGTTCTCAATGACCAATCTTGATATGAGTTTTGAAAAATTTGTCCTTATACTTAGTATTTATTAAATTTTAAAATAGTCTTTTATAAATGCATCATTATAAGTCATTTAGAAAAGTTTTTTTTCCTTCAAAATGTCTGACCTCAGTTTTCACAGTGCCTTACAGCTGATGGGACACTTGAAGTGAACCCTGATAGCATGAACTCAGCCTGGAGGTCCCCAAGCAGCAGCTTTCTTTCTCCTGAGTCATAGATTTGGGATCTTTTGGAAGCCAAACAAATCACTCAGACACTAAAAGAGATTAATTTGGCATTTTATGATGATGTGCATTGTGAAGAGGTTGAAATTGAAAAATAAATATTAGAAGACATTATCTGTCATAACTATTTTCATTACACCATGAATAAAGCAAGATCAGAGTACCGCCTTTAGAAACTTGAAGGTCAGACATGTGTGAGCTCACACATTATTTTCTTATTTACATTATTTTACTTAATTGATGTGGGCCAAGTTTAAGAGAGTATGAGGATTTGGGGTAGATGAATCCCTAAGCATCATTCCCATTCTCCAAAACACCTTTATTTCCCTTCTGAAATCAAGGGAATCATTACCTATATTCTTGGAAATAACCTGAGTTAAATCACTGATTTACAAGGGGTAGTGATGAACCAGCCTGACTCTAATTTAGGTTTAAAAGCTGTCTTATAGAAATGGCAAATGAGGCTCATTCCTATTTATTATTAAATCTCTGATTTTCAAGAATTGGGTTAAGTTGCACCTGTGACCTTAGCTACCAATGGTTCTATACTACTTGTTCCAGGAAGTGGAAATTATGGTTTGTTTGTTTTTTTTTTTTAAAAAAAAAAGTTCTTATAACCATCTCACAAGCCTACCTTTGTTCTAAAGTGTTGCTATGGCTACCTTGTTTTCGGCTCCTGTAACTGCCTATTTTCCCACCTTGTCCAAATATTGGTCAGTTGGCTTCATTATTAAACCAGCCACAGTGACATATACGTGCACAGTATAAAGGAATAACCCATTTACTTTTAGTTTTTCTTTCAGCAAAAGCCAACTTAGTAAGTATGAGGTGAAAGTATGTTTAGGGTTTTGTTCTGTATCTTCCTGATGAGGGGTCATTTTGGCCATCCCTTCACATGTCTGTTGGCCATTTGCATCACTTATTTAGGGAAAGTAATTCTAAGACATAATACAGTTGAACATGACATGTTTTGTAGCCAAGTAAAGGCAATTAATCCTCACAGGCTCTTCTGGATACAGCTTAATTAGCTCAAGCAGAGCAGAAAGTCTTGTCCAGCATGTCAATCCATCACCAAAGCCACATTGGTAGTGTTACTGTAGTTGCTTCATTTATAAAACTGGCTTTCTGCAGTATTGAGGTTCGCTGTTTAAAGAGAAAAAAAACAGTTATGTGTTTTCTTTTTTGATTTTCATTATATAATCCAGAGCATGGTAGAGGCATATATTACCTAGGGGGCATTTCACTGTCCATTGGGTACAAGAATGGCTGTCCACTAACAGTTATAAGACACAAAGGTAGAGTTATTCTTGGTTTTGAACCTAAAGATTAAAGATAATGATATAGTTAAACAAGTATTTCTTGACTTGAAGTAAAGTCTTTCGAACCACAGCTTACTACATTAAACTGGAGAAAACAAGTTGTTAAGTTTATTTTTTTATACTTAAATTCACAGTAGAAAAAAATAACAAATTCAATGAAACATATTATTAAACAAAAATGTATGCTTCCACATAATAATGGAACTTGCAAATTGAGAAAGCAGGCATATATGAACTTGCAAAGTCTTGCTCTGTGAAGTGAAATGGGACTGTTTCCTGTCATAAATCGGAGTTTTTCTTTCCTCTTTTGTAGTAGCACTCAAGTTCTCTTCTCATTTTCATGCTCTCCCCCCCAGACTAATGAAAAGATTCACATGGCTTATATTAGCACTTGGGTGTATTTGGTTTCAAAATCTCATCAGAAGCCCAGCTTAAACTAAAGCTCAGAAATGCTCCCCTGTATGAGAGAAATTAATCCTGCATGCATTTCCTTTATCTTTGAGACAGTAAGATTCATCTGCTTTGAATCTATACTGAGAAAAAGCAGAAAACAATGTGATTGTCTTTATCTTGTTTCTTTCTAGCCAGTCATCTTATCTAATAAAGAAAGTCTACCATGGGATTCTTTTTTTCCCCTCTATCTATAGCACTTATTTCATCTTACATTCAAACAGCAGTCAATTCTTAAACCATTTCTGTTATTTTGGAGAGAGACATAGAACTATAACAATCCTACTACAAGATCAATGCATTCTTTAATCATTGTCTTCTTCTTCATCTCCCAATCCCCTAAGACAGGAATTCACAATGTAGCTCAAGCTGACCTGAAGTATATCACCTTCCTGCTTCAGCCTTTTCAGTACTGATATTACAGACTTTACTCTACATTACCAGCCAGTCCTTATATCTTCACGTTGTTCTTTTATACCTTTTGTAAATTACTGTCGGAGAAGAATGTTTTATTGAAAAGCAGTACACAATGTCTGTTCTTATGAAAACACTGCCCTCTACTTTTCCCCACCAAGTTGAAATCCATCAGTGTAATATACAATCTCTCTCAATACATTATAGTGCTGTGGGATAATGGTCTTGTCCCCTGTAAAGATTTGTCATTTGTATTGGTTAAATAAACTGCTGGTTGGCCTGTATCCATGCAGGAAGTGTAGGAGGGGGCAATAAGACTAGAAGAATTCTGGGAAGAGGAAAGACTCAGTCTGCAGTTGCCACCAAGACACAGAGGAAACAATATGAAAATGGTTCACTGAAAAAAGCTGTGGGACCATGCAGGACAGAAACTTCTGTCTACATGATGGTGTACTGCTTTCACTCTCATTTCTCCTGGTAACAAGTTTCTTACATTTTACAACTATTATATATACCATCATTAAAAATATCTATACATGCATGCCATGGGTGATGCCATAAGCCTGTAATCTGAGCACTCAGGATGTAAGAGGAAGACAGTTCAAGAACAGCCTGATTTACATAGTATGTTCCAGACCAGTCAAGCCTATATAAAGAGATTCTGCCTCAAAAATTAAAAAAAATCAACATAAAAAAGGAGGGGGAGAAGGGGAAGGTGGAGGGAGAAGGAACAGGAGAAGAAGAAAGAAAAGGAAGAGAAAAAAGAGGAAGAAGAAGATGATGAAGGAGAAGTAAGATAATAATAACAATAATAATAGTAATAATAATAGTAATAATAATAATAATAATAAGAAGAAGAAGAAGAAGAAGAAGAAGAAGAAGAAGAAGAAGAAGAAGAAGAAGAAGAAGAAGAAAATAAGAGGAAGAACCACTAGTATGGCAACAGGAGAAATTAGTTCTTTTGCACATAGAAGTTTTGAAAATGCAAATTGAATGATAGAACCTGTTGTCTTCTTTGTTGGTTCACTAGGTTTGTGAATATGTTTGTCTTTTCACATTATCACACTAAGACTAAAAGTTACCTTCTCATAAGACAAATCACTCCTCCCTGGAGAGGCTGTTTGTTACCCTCTTACTTGTTGACATATACTTAAATTTCTTTCTTCAGCGTGTGCTGTAATAGTTTGTTGTATTTGTAATAATATTACAATATATATTACAATATATATATTATATTGTAATATATTATACAATAATATAAATTAATATTGTAATTGCAGAAATATTGCATTTTTGTTTGATTTATTGGTACTTATTTCTGTTTGGACATTTTGTATTAGTGGTAACATGGGAATATATCCATATATGTTAAAAGAATTCAACAATGAAATATATTCCATATATATTTGCTGATGCATCATGCAGATCTAAAAGTCAAGTATTTGTCAATGTCTTGGCTAGTTTAATAAAAATAATTGTCAATATTGTATGGCATGAAGTGAGAGATAAGATTGTAAGGTATGATGGTCATTTAGTTATATTAAAAGCCTATCCAGTACAGTTTTTCTAAAAATAAACATCATAATATATTCTTCTTAATCTCACAATACCTTAGATATTATTGGAACTGATTTACTAATGATGGTATTAACTGCTAGAAGGATTGATGCCATCAGTCATGACATTAGAAATTCCAGGAAGCAAAGCTTATACCCATATGTTCTAGCTTCAGTTCTAGAGGTCTTTCTTTCATCGCACTATCAGAAGTCCATTTCTGGTAAAGACTACAGTTATAATAAAGTCTGATTAGATGTTAGAATGGAATTACAAGTGCAAGATGTTTATTGAAAACCAACCCCTTGATCAAAGGAACCAGGACTGGGTACAGAGGAAAAGTCTCAGACCATAAACAAATAAACAGCAGTGTCTTGGCCAGCACACAGAGGCAATCCTGAACAAAGATCTCTACTCAGTCTGGTCTTGCAACTGTGCAGAAATCTAAGGCCTCCTATCCTCACCGTAATAAGTTATCAAGAAGTCTACATGCTAGCATCACTTGAAAAGCTGAGGTAGATCCCAAGGTCACCTAACTTGAATCTTTGCCACAAAATCACAAAGTTTTCCCTAAAACGTTGCGAAACCGGTCTATCTTTTCATATATGTTAGGAGTTTTAAAGTTCTTAGAAATGGTGGCAAAAGAAAGAAGTTGTTTTCTGTATTCACATAGGACTTTCATAATGTACTCTATACTGAAGAGAATAGGGTGGTGTCTGAAGGGTGCTGAATTTAGTTTGATTTCAGAGTCTAATTTCCAGAGTATCAATTTAAGAATTTATCTTCGCTCTGCAGAAACTAGGTTGTCCTTATTCAATTATTTTTGAGCAACCATCAGAATATGTGAAAATATTTCCTAATGAGTCACACAATTCTATTTTTGTTCCTTGTGAGCAAGCTTGTACATGAAACATGAAAATGGAAAACATCTGGGATCATTTCATAAGTGAGAAAATTCTTTAGTAATCTGGAAGTTTATAGAATGTTCAATATGACTTAGACTTATTTTTTTCAGAAGTGCACAGACATCTGAAAAGCAAGTCTAATTTCAGTGTAAGATATTGTAAAAGAGAAAAAGTATTGTATGACTGTGATTCTTCATAAGAGAGATCTGTTCAATTGCATATTAATATGCTAGAGAGGTAATTCAACAATTAAAGTCTATGCTCACAATGAAAACCTCAGGGAAGTTGACAAATCAAGTGTTTGACTTGTGATTGGTTGGAAATATTGTTACTATAATATTCTAACATTCATGAAGCTATAGTTTGTAGATAGAGACTGTTCACTCATTTTCCAGCTGCCCAGATACAAATAATAGCACAAAACTATGCTAATTTCAATAGTGTTTGGCCAATAGTTTAGGCATATTTTTAGCTAACTTTTACATCTTATGTTAACCTATTTATATTAATTTGTAAATCACCACAAAGATATTACCTGCCAGGGACAATCTGGCTGGTGACTGATGTCCTTTCACTTCAGCAGCTACATGACATCTCTTTAACTCTGCCTACTCTCTTTCTATATCTCTTCCAGCCTGGCTATACTGTGCTCTGCTATAGGCAGAAGAAGCTTCTTTATTAACCAATGGCAATGAAACATATTTATAGCATACAGACGGGAGTCCCACAACATCTCCCCTTTTCTGTCTAAATGAGAATGAAGATTTTAATTTTATCATAGTAAAATTACATTTAACAAGACAGGTATCAAACAAAAATTGCAGTTACAACGTTGATATCTACTTTATCTTTTTATAATTAAGGAAAACTATCATTATAACTATTATTCAACTCTATCAAGTCTCCAGAAGGATATAATATTACCTAAGTTAACAGGAAGTACATTGTAAGCAACTTCCTAAACTCTAGAATTGACAGAGACATCTCGCTGTCTAGACAGTCACCTAAAGTTCCTCTGTACTATTGGGGTATCCATCTTCAGCCTACGGGCCTATAGTATTTGGCAAACTTTTTCATGAAGCAGGAAATTTGAAAGACTTTTGCCTTTATTGGCAGTTTGTCTGTCACTTTCTTTTGTATCCTGGAGAATGTCTGGCAGACTCTTTCATGAAGCAAGAACCCTAAAGAACTGTCTCACCTTTAGGCAAGTTTAGTAGTGGGTCATGCATGTCTAGTTCATTTAGTATACCATCAAGCAATCTAAGCAAGAGCATGTTTTTTGCCAAAATGGCTAACAAACTCTAGAAGGAGACTCTTTGCTGTCCATCATCCTCTTGAAGGAGATTAGTGCTACCAGAAGTAGATGTGTCTCATTGTCATGAAATGTCTTAAGTTCTTAAAATATTTCAAATGTGATATTCCTTAGGTTTTTGAAGTGTTGAAGATTATCTAAATAACTAAAAGTTTGGTTATTATAAAAATGACTTATTAATATGTATTTTTTAATTATACAACATTTTAAAATGAACGATACTAACATAATACTTTAAACAAAAGCAGAAATACATGGGGACCTTGGGGAGGGTTGAAGGGGGGAAGAGAGAGGCAGGGAGGGAAGCAGAGAAAAATGTAAAGCTCAATAAAAACCAATAAAAAATATAAAAAAAGAAATACATATACATTGTGTAACAAAATCAACCTTAAATTTGAATTAATAGACCAAGATCTATACCAATTCAAAGTGTTCATCTCTATATCATATCCCCCTTTAAATGAAAATAAATATTTATAAACAACCATTTGGGGAATTTGGGCATAGTTTTTACAAATTATTTCCTGCTGTTTGTGAGGTGAAGTATTTTTAGGGGTTCATGGAGACCTTTTGTAGTTGGAAGGCCACTTATTTGTTTCGTGACTGCTTAGTCCTAAAATAATCACACAGAAACTGTATTAATTAAAATTTTGCTTGTCCCATTAGCTCTAGCTTCTTATTGGATAACTCTTACATATTAATTTAACCCATTTCTATTAATATGTGTATCATCACAAGGCTGTGGCTTACTGGCTAAAGTTCCATCTGGTTCTGGTGGGGCTACATGGCTTCTATCCAACTCCAACCTTCTTTCTCCCAGCATTATATTTAGTTTTCCCCACCTACCTCTGTTCTACCCTATCAACAGACCATGGCAGTCAATGGTGCTCACAGCATACAGAGGGGAATCCCATATCAACCTTCTGGGGGAATCTTGTTCCATCAAACCACATAGCATAGGTTCCCATCCTCTGTGGAAACAAAAATAAAACCTCTTTTCCAAAGAAACATATCCTTACACTCAAATTTTAAAGTCACGATACCTTTAAAATATATATGTTGGTTTAACTAGCAAGCCCCTGAATCAAATGTCTCTCTGCAGTCAAAAAATTTAAAGAAAACACAATAATATACATAATCCTGATTCTTTATATATATTTCATCTTTATGTGGTTTATTTTTATTCCTCTAATATATGACTGTCTGAGATCTATTATATTTCTATTATACCTTTACTATCTCTTTGAAGACTTTGTTTTGATTTTCAAGATGATTCACTTCTTTTTATAACTCTCTAGACTCTTTCTATTTTTTTCTCCCAAGTCTGTGTACATTTTTAATTACACTGTGACCTATTTAGAGGTTTGTTTCTGTCTGAATCTGTCTTTATTGAGTATCTGTAATTATTTTCTGACCTGGAGTGCTTTTCAAATTGTAAGCAGCTTGGCTGCAGTGGCCCTGGTTGTTGCCTTTGCCTCTCTCAGATTTTCAATATGGTGAAGGTACCTTTACAGCTAGCTCTGGTCTGGGACTTCTGGGTGGGAGTTGTGCTCACAATCTCAATTTTGGTAAGCAGTTGACCCATGCTGCCACCAAATAACTTGCAACATGCTGCCTACAAACCCCATTTAATCTTTTGGTTTCCTGAAAGAGCCAGAGCTGTTCATGCGACTAGCACAAACCAGGGAGCCTTCTAGAAGGAGCCATACAGTTTTTGCTGCTACTGCTGAGTTAGGAAGCCTTCTTTTAAAGGAATTGTGTCTCTGTTTACTTCTAACAAACAGAGCTCACCCAAGAAAATGCTGCTACCATGAAGCAATGCTTAACTCTGTTTTGTGTGTGCATGTGTGCATGTGTGTGTCTCTACAATTCCTTCCCAAATTCCTCAGGTTTTTGGTGGATGTAGTCGGCACACATTGGAAAGCCATTTGCAGGTGGAGACATCTCGTTTGTTTCCAAGTTGCCCAGGTGTGAATGATAACACAACAGCTATTTTAATTATAATACTTTCGGCTAATAGCTTAGGCATATGTTTAGCTAACTCTTACATCTCAAGTTAAGCCATTTCTATTAATCCATGAATTAAACATGAGGTTGTGGCCTACCAGTAATATTTTGGCTGGCGACTGGAATCGTTCTCCTTCAGCAGACGCAATGTTTCTCTTTGACTCTGCCTAGTTTCTCTCTATAGCTCTTCCAGCCTGGATATTCTGCCCTGCTATAGGTGGAAGCAGCTTCTTTATTAACCAATGATAATAAAACGTATTCATAGCATACAGAGGAGAATCCCACATAAATAGTGTTGATTTAAGTAACATCTACCTATCTTGTAGATGTTTTTAATGACAAGACACATATGGCTTGTATTTCAATTTTTACTAAAGAAAAATTATAGTTTGTACCCATTGAACTAAAGGTAAAAACAGCATTGAACAATGATAGTAATGACACATTGTTTGGAAATTATCCAAAAAATATTGTTAAAATACATAAGTAACAATACTCTACTATTCAGAAATGTTCTCCTTGCAATTTAAAAACAATTACAATCTTTCCAAATCATCATATTCCACTATCAGTAGATCTAACCTCAACAGGGAATCTTGAATTGCTGCTAACACAATTTGGCAACAAAGGAACTTTTTCAAACAGTCCAAACTAATGACTTACATTTTCATAGCTTCTGTAAAAAATTTAATTTAAAAAAGACCCACTCCCCTTTATAAAAGCTAATCATCATTTCTTCCAATGAAGTGCTTGATTTTTAATTTTTTCCCATTTTTCTTCCATTTTTTTTCTCCTCTCATCTTTTATTCTGAAAGTGTGCATAGCAAAACCTCTGTGAAATTGTGTCCAGGAGAAGGAAAGAAATGCTGTAGTTTGAGCATGGAAACCTAGTCTTTGAGTGACTGATGTCACTTAATTATACGATAATAAGTGAAAAATTAATTATGGTCACATTTATAGACTCAATCTTAATCTTATAGATTTTATAAAATGCTCAGGAACAGGCAATGATATAGGAATACTGAGAAGTGTAGAAGCATGTCTTCAGAAGGCAGTCCATGCACTTACATCACTTTGTGCTCTGTCTCCCAAGCCTTAT
This sequence comes from Myodes glareolus, assembly GCF_982192425.1. Taxonomy (NCBI): domain Eukaryota; kingdom Metazoa; phylum Chordata; class Mammalia; order Rodentia; family Cricetidae; genus Myodes; species Myodes glareolus. Next base: position 33,344,832 of record NC_142052.1, on the reverse strand, counting down.
TAGCCTCTGAATTTACATACTTTTCAATAGAAAATTCATAGCTGTACATTTTCTAACAGAACCACAAAGCCCAATTGGTTTTGAAATTCTCACTTAACAATTCTATCCCATCTGTCACAAGCTTCAGAGGCAGCTTCTGATTTCTATTGCACTTTGCTCTTAGGTCACCTCCTGCTGGATTGAGGTCAGAATTCTTAGGGCTTCTACAATTTATGGTATGAACTTTTCTCTCTGCAGGGCCACCAATGGCATCCTACTGTGTATTCCTGTTGTTGTCAAAGTGGCAAAGTCATGCAGTGAAAGATTTCTGTGAATGGCTGAAATAATACAAGAAACAATCTCAAAAACCAACTTTGCGTTGAATACATGCCCAGAATTATATGGACAAGATACTATAAGCATTCCATATTATGCAAGATAATGAGAAAAGGATTGTAATGTGCAACAATTAAACACAAATTAGTTTTGTTACTATTAGAAATTCAGCCATGGGAAAAACCAAAAGTGGACATTGTGTCTTTGGATGGTTTTGTTTGCCTGTTGGGTTTTATTCTACTGTGTTTTGTGTTTTCACTGCACAGATTGGAATCTTAATCTCATTGTTTATATTATTTAAATGTCAGTTCGCTTGGTTTCCATGTTCTGTAGCCTCTTCCAAGTCAGCCTTTCAGGGAATCAACTTCTTTATTTTATTCATGGGGTATGAGGAATTCTGAGACCCAGGACACAGGACAGAAAATGGCACTCCATTAGCACGGCCTAGATTACCATTCAACTTTACTTACTTTCAGAAGCCTAGGATAAAGGCAAAGTCAAAAGAGAATGGGCTCCCTTAGCAACCATTTCCTCAGATTGCAATTGCCTAGGTATAGAAGCAGGGGGTGGGGGTGCAAATAGGGGTCAGGACTCAATCAATAATTTAGGTGGGAAAAAACTTATTAATTTATGGGTTTACTGTTGGAAACTGATAAAAGAATAAACATACAGTTCTCTTTACAGATTTAAACTGTGGTTCCTGTAACTACTAGCATTAAATGTCTCTGTAAATATTGTTGTTAATGAAATCTTATTTATTATATGAAGAGTGATCCTAATTAGTCTTAGCAATAAAAAATTAGTAGTCAAATATTGGAGTAAAACAAGGAAGATTAGAGAACCAGGAGCAGCCTCCATTTATTTCCTAATGTGTCTCTTTCTGTAATGATATTTTGTTTGTGCTCTAACAAATAAAGCTTGCTTGAAGATCAGAGGGCAAAACTAACCTCTAGTTAACCATAGTTGTCTGGAGGTCTGTACAGACAGACAGGAAGTGATATGGCTGGGTGGAGAGAGGAATATAAGGCAGGAGAAGACAAAAGCTCAGAACTTTTTTTTTCTTTTTTACTGAGGAGTTAGCAAACTAAGAGTTGGCAGTGGCTTATTCCTTTGTCTCTGATCTTTCAGCATTTACCCTAATGTCTGGCTCCGGGATGTTATTATTAAGACCAATTAGAACATGTGAAACAACTTTAAGGCATGAATTCATGAAAAGGTCACTTGCTTGTGGGTTTGCAGCTTCTGGCACATGCCAGAGCTACATGTGGGGGTTCCTGTCCCAGTCACTATTCCACTGGCTAGGTTTTCTTTTCTTTTTCTCCCAAAATTTCTGAACAAGATTGGGATTTTCTTCTTTTGCCTCTTTACATGAGTCTCCAGTTGCTATCCCAACTCAAGAAATATAGGGGTTCCAAATGCGATAGGATTTATTTACCGTAGACCAGCTGACACTGCCTTCACACAACTTTCACCACACATGCATTTTCTGCATAATCTCACGTGAGTTTTTCAGAAAGTCGACTTTCTCTTCCTTATTGATTGCAGTCTTCCCCTAGACCTTCTCTCCTTGGACTGCCACTCTCAGCTCACAGCTACATGATGGCAGCTGCAGCTCTCCCCAGTCAGGCTGTTCACTGTCTGTTTTTTCCACTCAGATGTGGTATACCACACATGTCACTGACGTCATCAGCAGATTTGATGAGACAATTGGGTATTTGTAAAGGAGGGGATTAGTTTAAGGGGGGTGGTTCTCACTTCAAAGAAAGGAAAACACTATTATGAAGGAAGGAGATAGGTCTCTGTATGATTACAAAATGAATGGTTTAAAATGGAGCAATTTAATGAAATGATAATCAATATAACCAGGATTAACATAATGTTAATTATCATTTTGTTAATCTTTATTGTTGGTTTGATAATTCTTGGTTTATCCTTTAAAAAGTTGGTTGACATGTATGCCAAGGTATAGGTCTTAGGAAAACTTCTTAAAGCAGATCACAGAGATATTCAGATCCAGACAGAAGAATTTAAAGGGGAAGCAATCTCAGCATTGCACTTTAAGGTTAGAGAAGACCAGCCTAAGGTTTCAAACTGTCAACTTTAATTTATCCAATAACCTTACAGGAACAAATGTCAAAGGATAGATATTTCAACGGTTGTGGAAAAGCTGAATGGACTCCTGTAGAAATGTTAGAATTCAGGATATTCAAGGAAGCAATAGTCTCAAATGGCATACATTCACTTTTTGTGAAGCAGACATTAAACTCATGGTCCAATTGTAATAGAATTATCCCTCACAACTGAAGAGACTTGGTTACAGCAGTCTTGGAACCTGGTCCTCAGTCACAGTGGAGGACCTGGTGGAAAGATGAGGCTAAGACCATTGGACAATGAAGTTTGGCTAAAGGTATGTAATCTCCCAAGACCAACTTCTTGGAGAGGGAGATTATGCTAATGTACAAATACCATCTCTATATGATGACCATACTGTCAATTTGTGTCATACAGCAGCTTTGAATGCTTGGCCCAGAATTGGAAAGAAGTAGGAAAGAAAATGAGATATTTAATAAAGTTAAATCGGTCCCAAAGAAACTTTCATGAATTACAAACACTGACTTCAGTAGTAAGTAGAATGATATCAAATTCAGAAGTTAGACCAATAAGAATTGAATTTCTGGCTTTTGAAAATGTGAATGCATAATTAGGCTATTAAAGGCAAGATCACCCTTGGAGGAATGGAACTAAGATACAATCAATATTGAATTTCATGACCATGATAATGCTTAGATAGGAGAGGTGATTTCCAGAGATTTGAAGAAAAATTGAAATGCCATGTATTTCAATTGTAGTAAACATAGTTACCTATAAAGGGATTGCCAGCATGGCTTTCCTAGAAATAATGTTTTTTCTAATCACGAAGGAAGCAGAACAGCCCTCCCTTCTGGATTATGCAGAAGGAGTGTCAAGGATAGACATTGTACTAATGAATATATATAAGCAAGGCACAGTCAAGGTAACCTTTTGCTATCTGGAAATGCTTTGAGGGGACTCATGAAGGCCCACATGCCAATTTTGGTTCAGTCATTTCCTGTTATTATGGAGAGAAATTAAAGAACCTAATGCCTTTTGTAAGAAAAAATACTTCTCTGGATGGTAAAAAGCTATAGAAGGGAGAATAAAACATTCAGAAGACACTGAAAAGCAAATATTTTTTCAAGCTTCTATAAATGAATGAAGACTAAAATTAAAATATGAATAAATGACATCATCATTGAAAGTCTTGTAGAAACTGGCGTGGATATAACATAACTGCTGCAGAATCTTAGCATTCAAATTAGACTTTTCAGGAGGGAAATGTTCAGCTTTTAGGGATTGGAATATTATTTCAGATAAAACAGAACATAAAATTGGTTAAATGCATAGGGCCAGAAGGACAGAGAGGAAAAGTAAAGCCTTATATGGGTAACACAGCAATGAATTTGTGGAAACATGATTTTTTTACAGCAATGGAATATGCAGATTAACATTCCTCCAATCTCAGAAACAAACCATAAATTAATGTATGTTTCACAGGAAAATGTTGAAAGTTATGAAGAACAGTCACCAGTTGTTCAGGTTATACAGGGCACAACAGCTGCTGATATTTCAAAGACGCCAACAGTCTGACCTTTAAAATAGTTGACACACATACCAGTATGGGTTGCACATTAGCCTTGAACAATAGAGAAACTTCAGCCTTAGAAAAGGTGGTGTCAGTGGAGCTAGATACTCAGCATATTGCAGAATCAACCAAAACTTAGAATTCTCCTATCTTTTTGCTAAAAATAAATCTGGAAAATGGAGAATGGTGAAAGAGCTAAGAGCTCCTAACTGGTGATTTAGCCAATGTACTCTTTACAATCTGGAATTCCTTTTCCTTCTATATTACCTAAAGGATGGCCTCTTGAAGTTATTGACTTAAAAGATTTTTCTTCACTTTACAAGAAAAAGACAGAGAAATCTTTGCCTTCACGGTACCTACTTATAATAATTCTCAGCTTGCTAAGGGATATCAATAGCAACTTCCCACACACGGAATTTTAAATAGCCCCATCTTGTGCCAATGTTTTGTAAGTCAGCCATTGGAAATGATTTGAAAGCAGTTTCCTGAATCTATAGTTCACCTTTACATGGAAGACAACATATTTGCTGATTCAAATGTATATACTGTAGAAAGAATGTTTGAAGAAGTAAAGAAAATTTTGCCTTGCTGGGGATTGCAAATTGCTCCTGAAAAAATACAGAGAGGAAATTCTATTAATTATTTTGGATATAAATAAGTTTATAAAAAATTAGTCTCCAAATTTATAAACTAGGAGAGATTATTTGCAGACTCTTAATAATTTTCAAAGATTTCTTAGAAACACTTCCTATCTAAAGTCTGCAATACACAGAGATGTTTCCAGGCAGCACAGTGCTCTGCATGGCAGATTTGGCTGTTATTCAGATAAAGAGGGTTTATGTGCTGCACCCTCATTCTCAGAGTTAAAGTGCTGAGTGTGGCTCCCACCTGGTAGCCCCAGAGCTAGCAGAAATAGTACATCCAACATTTTGAAAATAGAGAGAGGTAATGCCACCATCCAGAGCAGTTGTAACTAAGCTCCTTACCATTTTAAAAGCTCTTCAAGACAGTAAAGAATTATAGATAACACAATAAGGACAGATTCAGAAATAAAAGAACTCTAAATTGACCACAGTGTTAGATAAATGTACATAGACTTGGAAGAGTGAAGAAAGAGTGCAGAAAGTTGAAAAAGAAGTAAAAAAGTCTGTAAAGAAACAGAATACAGATAGTCATATGTTAAAAGGAGTAAAGAAAAATAAGCTACCTAAATGGGAAGTTCACAGAGAGTCTGGATTATGTATATTATTGTGTTTTCTTTGGATTTTTTGACTGTGAAGGAACTAAGTACAGAGAGACATTTCATTGTATGGGCTGCTAAGCTAAACCAGCATGTATTTTATAAAGGTATCTTGACTTCAGAATTTGGGTCTAAGGATATATTGCTTTGGAAAAGAGGTCTTCTTTTGTCTCCACAGAGGATGAGAACCTGTAGATTCATTCCAGGCTAATATGGTTTGCTGGATCATCACCACCTGAAAGGTCACCATGAACACTCCAAAAATACCCTCAAAAAATTATTTCACCCAATAAACAGCAGGAAGAAGTTTGGAGAAAAATAACAATGCCCATATTTCCAAATGTTGTCTATAATTAAGAAATATAAGTTAATAGATACTCATCTATAATAGTTAAGCTTGTAGTCCTGTTATATTTTCTAAGTGTATAGAGATATATTTCAGTTAGATATGTAATCTTCAAATCATTCAGAGACATTCAGAATACGATATTTAAAATGTTTAAGAATCAAAGACTTTTGATGACAGTGAGACACATCTGCTCCTGGCAGCGCCAAGCTACTTCAAGAGGAAGATGGGCATCAAAGAGCCTCCTTACGGAGTTTGCTAGCCATTTGAGCAAGAAACTTCTCCTGCCTGAACTGTTTGACTGAACATGTAGGACCCACAGAGAAATGACTGTTAAACTTAACTAAAGGTGAGACAGTCCTTTGGGGTTCCTGCTTCATGAAAGAATCTGCCAGACATTCTCCAGGATACAGAAAAATGTGATGGACAAACTGCAAGTATAGGCGGAACTGTCTATGAAGATTTCCTGCTTCATGGAAAAAAGTCTGCTGGATACTATGAGCCTGTAGGCTGAAAATTGGATGATCCAATGGTACAGAAGAACTTTAGGTGACTTTCCAGGCAGTGAGATGTCTCTGTCATTTCTAGAGTTTTGGAAGTTGCTTACAATGCATTTCCTGTTTACTTAGGTAATATTACATCATTCTGGAGTCTTTGATGGAGTTGAAGAATTTATAGTTATAATTATAATTTTCCTTAGTTATGATAAAAGATAAAGTAAATAGAAATATTGTAACTGTAATTACTGCTTGATACCTGTTTTGTTATATGTAATTTTACTATATTAAATTTAAAACCTTTTTTTTATTTAAACAGAAAAGGTGAAGTGATGTTGGAGTTCTCTCTGTGATTACCTTTAATGAATAAAGAACTGCCTTGGCCTGTTGATAGGGCAGAACTTAGGTAGGCAGAAAGGACTGGACTGAATGCTGGGAGAAAGAAGGGCAGAGTCAGGGGACGTCATGGATACACCACCAGAGATAGATGTGCTGAAAATTTGCTTGTAGGCCACAACCTTGTGGTGATGTACACATTAATAGAAATGGGCTAAATTAAGATGTAAGAGTTAGCCAATAAGAAGTTAGAGCTAATGGGCCAAGCAGGATTTAATTAATACAATTTCTGTGTGATTATTTCAGTTCTGCACAGTGGGATGAACAAACGGCTTGCTCCCTGCAACAGGATAATTTAAGTATTTATCTTTTATGTAAACCAGAATGGATTTTCATTTTTTTAGATCTTATTTTGAAAGTACTGGAACTCACAAATCATATTCAAATTTAGAAAGGTGAAATTTTCATGCTTCTTTGCCATAAGGACATCATTGACACTTAAAAATATATGTATTGATAAGTTTCTATTTAGTTCCTATTAGTGAAGATGTTATAGTGATCGCTTTTGTGATCTTTTACGTCCTTGATTTGGTACTTATTTGCATATTGTTCATATTGCCTTAAATGGGCTGAAAATTGATCCCAGGGCATTATGTATATTAATTATTAGTCAAGCATTTTACCACTGATTTGCTGTTAACCCCAAAGATTCAAGGAGAAAGACCACCAACCCAAATCAACATGGCCAAACAAATTAAAGCAAACTTTTTGATTCATGCACACTGGCTGCCTCTCCCTAAGACAGAGTTAAGGGAAGACAAGGTTTTTATATCTCAGAGGTAGGGAGTTTCCAAATAGGAAATTTAGTGGGAAACAAAAGCATGTTATGGGAGAAGAACATAAACATGACCTCCTGAAAAAAAAAAAAAGATGCTTGCAAGGTAGGTGTAACAAGGCAGTCAAAACGTCACGAATACATAGGTAACCTTTTGAAACAAAGGTAGGGTTGCAATATGATTATAAACAACTTTATGAAACAAAGACATGATTGTCACTTCTGGAATAGGCAGCACAGAACCCTTTGTAGTTAAGGTTGCAGGTGGCACATAGCCCAATCCTTGTAAACAGAAGTTTAATTATAAACAAAAATAAACATAATTTGTTTTTACTGTAAGGTGGCTTTTAAGCCTGGTGGCAACAGGCTGAGTCTTCACTGTATCCCAACCTGATTTATTGTAGTATTTTAGCTAGTCTGTTCCCAACTCTGAACAGTAGCTAAATGATCAGCTATTGACAGGAAGAGACTCATTACTTCACCAAAGTTTTCTATATCACTGAAATTGAGTTCTTTACAGTGATTTACCTTTAGCTTAGATTTCAATGAAGGGGAGTCATGAACAGTGGGGGGATCCCTGACAGACCCTGATTAGGCACAAACCACACCCAAACACCTATTTTCGCAGACAGATACTTTACTAAGCAGGAAAGAAAAGTTAAAGTGACTGCTTTCTGACTTCGGCAGAAAACAGTAGCAAATGACCTTGCAAGTATAATTTTTAAGAAAGGAAAGAGGGGCGGTCTATGTTAGAATGGTCTAGGATGTGACGGTATAGGAGATAGGGAATGAACCAGACAGGGAAGGGGAAAAGGGAACTGGGGTAGGAGTGCTTATTCTGGAGGGAAAAAGGACTGCCTCTGGATAGAGAGAAGACAGACCACAGGCAAATGGTGGTTTATAAAGGTAAAGGAGAAAACCCCGTGTTAGAGTAAGGTGTTTAATTTTAGTTGGGCATGTTAATTAGTTGATCCAAAGGACTGCTGGACTTCAATATTTCAATAGTTAGACATTTGCAGTCAGCCTCAGGAAGAGGAAGTGACCAAATAAGGAAATAGACTTTGGTGGCTAGCTTTAGGAATCTAATCTAATGGTTTTTAGCGAGGGAGAGGGAATGAGATAAAAGGGTAAGGCCTGCCAGAAACATATGCACTAGTGGGCTAGTATCCCTTTCAATGATGAAATAATTGTCTGCTTTTGTTAATCCCACTGATGGAGAGTAAGACAACTACCACAGTTTAAAGCTAAATTTGAAGCAAGCTTTAGTTAAATGTTTAAATTAAATTAAATTAAAAGGAAAAATGGTCCCGAATCAAGGACTTAAGAAGGAAAACTCATAATTTACTTCCTATCAGGTCCAATCAGGGGCAAACATACATCCTGATGTCTTTCCTGCCTATGTACCTCCCACTCATATGATCAAGTACATCTGGTCCAGATGAGTCAAACAAACTTGTTTAGGGGATTAAGAACACGGGGCTTGTTATCTACCATAAACAATAACCTCCATCATTTTAGGAACTGTCTGTTCCTGGGCAAAGGGGCTTGCAGACCAGAGGCAATTTTGTTCCGTGGGTCTCTAAGGAATAGTATTTAAAGCTTAAAATTCAACTTTCACTCTCACACTTGTGTGATACACAATTTTGTTACACAAGATCATCTACATAGAGCTACTCCACTTGAAAGAAATTTACAGGGGAAAAATTCTAGAGGTTTTTCTTTCTCACTGTTCTTTAGATGGAATGCACTGTGTCCTGTCCTAAGAGCCTGTTCTTTGTATTCCAATTATAAGTGACATGAAGCACAGATGATATGTCTGCTCTGCTCTGTGACTTTCTCTGCTAAGTGTATGCTTCTTAAATCTTTACCTCCCAGTCTTCTCTTCTCTGTTAAGTTTGATCCTACTTTAATATCCTATTAAAGTACAGTCTGTATGCATTCTGTTCTTTTCAAAACAGACAATCATGTGTGGCCCAGATGTCCTTTATTACTACAGTTTTTAACATTTTGAAGTACTTTTTAATTAGTTGGTATTTCCCTTTTGTTATTTATTTGCCTCAAACATATCCACATGTTTCTGATCTCACTTCAATATGTTTTCTCTCTTTGTTTCTGTGGTAACTTTAACATTTTTTAAAAATCGCTTCCTGTTTCTTTCCCAAGTTCTGTTTATAGGCTTAAATGAAGGCTCAGGGTCATAAATTGGGGTTCCACCTGAAGATCCAAAAACCAAAACAGCCAGCCACTGGCTCTTACCTAGACCTCAGTTTGAAATGATGATTCTGCCTCCTGGGATCTCAAGAAGGAGATTGCGTCTGAGAGCTGTCTTCCCCCATTTTATATTCCTTTCTAGAGCTGGGATTAAAGGCGTGCACCATTCTCCTTAAAGGCATTCACTGCCCAGTTTCTATGGCAACTAGTGTGGCTACTGGGATTAAAGGTGTGTGTCATTATGGCTATTGAGATAAAAGATGTGCATTTCCATAAGGCTAAGCAGTAGGGTTATTTTGCCCTCAGATCTTCAGGCAGTCTTTATATATTAAAATAGAGTTGAAATGCCAGACCAATAGGCTATATGACTTTCTGATTTCATAAGGAACCCTTGTATCTTTGCTTCTTTAGGATAAATGACATTAACTAATTATTTTGAGATTGTGAACGATTATTTTGAATGTTGTCTTTAAGATTGGTGGTATGTTTGCACTGTGTCAATGGCTTTTATCTTTTTTATTAATCTTTTATTGATTTTTATTGAACTCTACATTTCTCGCTGCTCCCCTCCCTGACTCTTTCCTCCTCTTCAGCCCTCCCCCCAAGGTCCCCATTCTCTGAATTTCTTCAGGAAATATTGTCTTTTTCTGTTTCCCATGTAGATTAGATCTGTGTATGTCTCTTTTAGGGTCCTCATTGTTGTCTAAGTTATCTGGAATTGTGGTTTGTGGGCTGGTTTTCTTTGCTTTATGTTTAAAAACCACTTGAGAGTGAGTACATGTGATAATTATCTTTCTGGGTCTGGGTTACCTCACTATCTTTTGATATTATATATATTCATCTGGTCTTGGTAATTTCAAATATAGAAACATCACTGGCTTGTTTCTGATTGAAATTGATCACTGAATGATCCTTAGTCTCTAGTGAAGTATTGTGCAGAGTATCAGTAAGGAATGAGGTATATATAGTATGATTATTTTCTGTAATGCACGTGTCTGCTTTCTTTGTTATCATTCATTTTTATGCTGAAGACACAACTTCACTCCACTTTTATTCTTGAATAGACCCACAGACCTCCCAGAAATTGCTAATCTTAGGTACTCTGTTTTGTTGTTTGACTACACACAACACACACACACACACACACACACACACACAATCTCTGAGCTAGGAAAATAAAACTTAAATAAAACAAATTCCTCTCAGTTGATTTTGTCATAGTTTCCCTACCTCATCATTCCAAACTATGTTTCTTCCTGCATTTTCCACAGGCAATTTGTGACAGATATTAAAACTCAGTTTAATTTCCACGAACAAGCTAAAGTTGTATTGCCTTGTCTTAAAGTTTGGAGCTTTCAGAAAATATGCACTTGGCTAAAAATCAACCAACATCAACTCTAAGCAAGTCTCTCATCTAAGTCCAGGATCCAGCATTGGCAAGCATAGGCAATGATTTGAGGCTTGTGGTTCAAGTTTCTCTGTATCAGAAGAGCTATGTTCCCTTGCATTCTTCCTTTTATGTTGCTATCTTGAAAGCGAAGAGTTAAGTAGTCTTCTTATCCTTTTTATTTTTATCACACTTTGTGTTAATGTTTTATCTATTATATAAATAACTACTTTTTATCATATATAGACATTTTCTTAATATTCTATTAGTGCTAATACATCATATGTTTTTCTAAAACTATAAGAAAATTTTTAAAATATTTTAAGAAAAAGTGATGTTTGTTTTTAATGTTTGAACTTTCTGATAAATTTACCTCAGCTTAGATGTTGCAAATACATTTACTTGTATATACACTTGCATTTAGAAATTTTGTCAATGAGATTCTATTGAGTGAGTTTTGTTTTGAATTCTATGGTGACATGTTTATAACTGGTCACTGAGTTTTATAAGTCACTCATCTTTCTTTAGTAATTTTCTTGAATGTTTAACAAGTCGTTTTGCAGGAAGATAAGAACTCAAAAGGTGATCACAGAAAAAAACCTAACCAGCCACAACCAGAAACAGGGCTGTTTTCAATTTAGCTGCTGCTATGGATTCATGAGTGATAAAGATTCTTGATGTTGCCTAAACTCATATTTTAAAAAGTCTTATTTTTTACACCTATTTTATATGAATAGTATCTTCTAATATGACTGGTGAATGAACTCTCAATAATTAACAAATTTCTCTCTCTCTCTCTCTCTCTCTCTCTCTCTCTCTCTCTCTCTCTCTCTCTCTCTCTCGGCCTGGACTAGAAAATGTAATTTCTCAGTTTAGCCCTGGATGTAGGGCCAAATGCGTTGTGTCCCAGATAACTTTATGGCCCATTTTTCTCCCAGAGATAGAAGGAGTGAGCTTGAGAGAAAGTCAACAAATGCTTCATCAGGAATGGCACCTTTGCAGGAGATCTTGAAACTCCTAAAGCAAACACCCCCTTGATTTCAAGACAGCTCATAGAATCATTTGCTCTCCTAAATGTTTTTCTTTGTAAGTTATTGATGCTCTTTGGAATAAATTCAAAGATAAGTCAATGTTTTAGTCTCATGTCAATGTGTAATTTTCCTCATGACATACTGACTTTACTTACTTTTCTTTATCCTGAGGCTTTTATGAAAATCATCCTGATTATGATTATGTTTTTCCAGTCAAATATTTTAAATTATCTCGTTAAAGTTTGAGTGAGTGCTATCCTAGTCTTATGTCACATCTTATCTAGTCCTTATGACATGTCTCTATTTTTTAAATAACATCGTATATTTTGTTTTCGTTTAGACATGTTTGCCATAATTGATCTCAAATATTTCTCCATGATTTTCCTCAGTTTACCCACTTTGCTTTTTTCTTTTTCAAGAGTATCAGGAGGATGTTAAACTTAAAAAATTCCTGGCACAAAATATCCAGAATTCTGGGATACTACAAAAGACCAATCTAAAAATAATAGGAAATTGGAAAGAAAGGGCTCAAAGTATCCTTAGTTGCAGAGATGTACATAAATGACCCTTACACTTGATAAACACTTTCAACAAAGTACCTGAAAACATAATCCGTAGCCCTTCTATATATACATAGCAAACTGAGAAATAAAACATGGAAACAACATGCTTCATAATAGCCCCCAAATAATATAAACTATCTTGGAGTAACTCTAACCACACAAGTGTAAAACTTCTAGGTAAGAAATCGAAGAAGATGCCAACTGTATTGGTGTCTACAGACCACACTGCCCCTGGGGCCATGCTGATCTGGGTGACCTGCACCACTACCTGGGGCCATGCCGAAGTCCAGTCAGGGATGCTGCTGAAGACCATGTCTGGGTCTGCCATCCAACTGCAGCTGGCATCTGTGTTGAAATCGGTGATTCATGTTGCCACCAGGAACTTTGTGGAGTCCTGTAGCATGAATTACAACCTGTGACCTTGTTGAAGTCTGGGAACCATACTGCAGTTGGGGTGATACAGATCTGAGCTGCCTGAGTTCATACCAATGCCATAGCGACATTCAGGCCAAAGCTGCAACTGAGGGCCATGTCTGGCTTCATAGCCCTACTGCAGCCAGGATTTGTGTTGATGTCCTAGGCTCCTGTTACCATTGAAGAGGATGCACATGCCTGAGGTCTAGGGCTATGTTAGTATCCCAGGGACATGCTGTTTCTGCAGCCATGCAGATCTGAGTGACCTGCACTGCCACTTTGGGGCAATGCTGACATTCAGACCATGCTGCTGCTGATGACCATATCTATGTCCACGGTCTGACCACAAGTGAGGTCTGTGTTGATGCCCGAGATCTCTGTTGCCACTCAATATCAAACAGAACCCAGGGGCGAGGCTGCAACCTGTGGTCTTGTGGGTGCCTGGGGGCCATGCTACCACCAGGGCTATCCTGATTTGAGTGGCCTGTGTTTCCACCCAGAGCCAGGATGGTTAAACATGGTCAGCACCTCTGACATCTCCAGGCAGATTCCAGGTTGGCTCCTTTCAATCTGATAGACCTTAGCTTTCTATAGTCACAGGAAAAGTCCATAAAGATGAAGTCTCAATTCTGAGCATCTATGTGCCAAATACAAGGGCCCCCTACAGTTATAAAAGAAACATTACTAAAGTTCAAATCTCACATCAAACTCCAAACACTAAAAATGAGAGATTTCAACACCCCACCTATAGCACAGAACTGGACTACCCAACAGAAACTTGACAGAGAAATAAAGGAACTGACAGAAGTTATGACGCAAATAGGTTTCACAGACATTTATAGAACATTCCATCTAACTGCAAAAAAATACTTTCTTCTCAGCACCTCATTAAACCTTCTCAAAAATTGAGCACATAATTGGTAACAAAGAAAACCTCAAGAGATACAAAAGATTGGAATAACCTTCTGTATTGTTCGAACCACCATGGCTTAAAGTTAGAATTCAAAGATAAGACTAATTGCAGAAAGCCCACAAAATTGTGGAAATTGAACTGTGCTCAACTAAATCACCCCTGGGTCAGGAAAGAGAGAAAGAAAGAGAGAGAGAAAGAGAGAGAGAGAGACAGAGAGAGAGAGAGACAGAGAGACAGAGAGAAGGGAGGGAAGGAAAAAGGGAGGGAGAAAGAAAGAAAGGAAGAAAGAAAGAAAGAAAGAAAGAAAGAAAGAAAGAAAGAAAGAAAGAAAGAGCTTCACAGAATTCAATAAAAATGAATGTACAACATAGTTAAACCTATGGGACACTTTGAAAGCAGTGCTAAGAGGAAAGTTCATAACACTAAGTGCCTATATGAAGAACCTGCAGGAATCTCACTAGTGACTTAACAGCACACCTGAAAACTCTAAAACAGAAAGAAGCAAACTGGAGTAGACACTAGGAATAATTAAATTGAGGGCTGAAATCAATAAAATTGTAGTAAAGAAAGCAATACAAAGAAACAATAAAACAGAGTTGGTTCTTTGAGAAAATCAGCAAGATAGACCAATCCTTATCCAAACTAAACAAAAGGCAGAGAAGATATGCAAATTAACCAAATCAGAAATGAAAAGGGGGACATAACAACAGATACAGAGGAAATTCAGAGAATCAACAGGCCATACTTAAAAAATACTGTACTCCACCAAATTGGAAAATTTAAAGAAAATGGGTAATTTTCTGGATAGGTACCACATGCCAAAATTAAATCAAGACCATATAAACAATTTAAATAGACCTATTACCCCTAAGAAAATAGAAGCAGTTATCAAAAGTCTCCCAAACAAAAGAAGCTCAGGGTTAGATGATTTCACCACAGAATTCTTCCAGAATTTTGATGAAGAGCTAATACTGATACTTCTCGAATTGTTCCACACAATAGAAACAGATGTGACATTGCCAAACTCTTTTTTATAAAATGATAACCACCCTGGTACCCAAAACACACAAACATGAAACTAAGAAAGAGAATTGTGGACCAATATCCCTCATGGATATTAATGCAAAAATAATAAAATACTAGCAAACTTAATACAAGAATACATAAGAAAAAGCATTCACCATGAAAAGTAGGCTTCATCCCGGAGATTCAGGGATGGTTCAGCATAAGAAAATCTGTCAGTGTAAACCATCATATAAATAACCTGAAAGAAAAAAACCATATGATCATCTCATTAGATGCTGAAAAAGCCTTTGACAAAATCCAACTTCCCTTCATGATAAAGGTCTTGGAGAGGTCATGGATACTAGAAACATACCTAAACATAATAAAGGCAATATTAGGTTTTTGTAGGGATATTCTATTTGTATTTTAGTAAATAAAGCTTTCCCAAGGAATAGAATGCAAATCTAAGCCACTAGAGGTCTGGGAGTGGTGGCACACACCTTTAATCTAAGGACTCAGGCAACAGAGACAGAAGTATCTCCGTGAGTTCACAACTACCCTGGGTACACAAAATTGATCTGGAAACAGATTCAGGTGGTGGTGGCTCACACTTTTAATTCCAGCACTTGGGATCACACACCTTTAATCCCAGCAATAGGGAGGTGGAGACAGGTAGTGGTATGGCTGGGTGGAGAGAGGAATACAAAAAGGAGTGCAGTGTGGAGTCTGAAGATTTGTGGAGACAGAATCTTGCCCTTTTGGACTTAATATTTGATAGAGGCAAAAGGTTTCTCTAAAGGTTGGCTGCTTTTCTGATCTTCTGATTGAATTTCAATATCTGTCTCTGGGGTTTTACTGTTCATGCTACAGTTTTGGTATTCTCTTTGTTTTGTGTTTAATCTGAACTTTCACAGTGACATAAAAAGTTGGAAAAAAATAAACTCAGATTCTTCCTCTCGAGGAAAAAAAATAATATTGTGAAAATGCTACATTTCCAAAAATTATCTATAGACCCAATCTCCATCAAAATCTTAATGGTAAATTTTGCAGTACTAGAAAAAAATCTTGAAGCATTATGGAATCCCAAAAGATCCTCAATAGACAAGGGACTTTAAGTAGGAGGAGTAATGCTGGAGGGATCCCAATACCTTATCTCAAATTGTGCTACAGAACCATAGCAACCAGACTGGGAAACACTAGCAAAAACAAAACAAAACAAAACAAACAAAAAGCAGACATGCAGACCAATGTAACACAATGGAGAACTCGGAAGTAAGTCAGTGTGTGTGTGTGTGTGTGTGTGTGTGTGTGTGTGTGTGTGTACAACTAAACTTTGAAAATGAGTTTCTTCAGACCAATGGCAAAAAAAAATAATCATAGAGAAATGAAACTGGACTTCCATCTTTAATTCTTCACAAAAGTCGATTCAAAATAAACTGAAGATCTACAGGTAATATGAGAAATTTGGACTTTGCTAAAGTAAACTATTAATAAAGCACTTCAAGATATGGGCATAGACAAGGACTTTCTGAAGAACAGCACAGAAAATAAACAATTATCAATTTATGAAACTAAAAACTTTTGCAAAGAAAAGTAAATAATCAGCTAAGTGAAGAGGCAGTACATAGACTGAACAATAACAACAAAACTCCTTTTGCCAATTGTGTACTTGAAAATGATTAATATTTAGAATGCACAAAGAACTACAAACATTAAATACCCCCAAAATAAGACATCTAATTATAAATAAGGTAAAGGACTGAATAGACCATTCTCAAAGAAAGAAAGACAAATAACCAACAAGTATTTGAAAAGGTACACAGCATCCTGAGCCAGCAGGAAAAGAATCAACCTACTTTCAAATTTCATCTAATGATAGTAGGATGTCTGTCATCATCAAAAGCTCAAAGGGCAGGCAATGTGTGAAATTTTTTTATTTGGAGTTTTTTATTAGAAAAGAATACTTCAGAAACTTCTCGTTTGAACTTTAACATAATGAGAGAATAAAAATAACAATATAAAGTTTCTTTCATGAAAAGTAAATCTCTTATATATCTTCTATACAAGATATATATTCCATATATATTCTAATGAGATATATATTCTACATCTTATTATAAACAATAAGAGCACAGCACTTTTAGGGAAATTTTTACATAAACCTGGGATCATTTAGAAATGACTGGCGTCACATGAAATGGAAGTAACGATGTAGAATGTGAGGCGTGCCTTCTGATTGGTAGCACCACGAATTAGAATCCTAAGATACGTGTTTTAAGAGCTTCTCTTTTCTATGCCTCTGTATCAAGAGTTGGTGATAATTTTATACCATAAACTTCCATAAAGATCAAATTAATTAAACTAGCTAAAACAACACCAAACACAAAATAAGAAAATATGAATGTATCAGGCTTTTTCTTTTGGGCCACCAACCAGCTCCCAAATTATGACCTAGAGGCTTAATTTCAGTTTTGAATGTTTGGCCTAGCTTACGCTCTTTGCTATTTACCTCTTTTAACCTTAATTAACCCGTTTCTCTTTATCTACTTTTTGCCTTGGGGATTTTTTTACCTTTCTTCCTTCTGTATATCATTCTTCTTTCACTGCTTCTCATGTCTGTCTGTCTGTCGAATGTCTGGCTTCTTGCCCCTAGCATGCCCCCCTTTTCCTCTTCGTTCTCTTCTTTCTTTTGGAGCCTAGATTACTCCTCCTATTTATTCTGTCTGCCTGCCAGCCCTGCCTATCCTTTCTCTGCCTAGCTACTGACAGTTCAGCTCTTTATTAGACAATCAGGTGCCTTAGGCAGGCAAGGTGAAACAAATGCAACACATCTTTACATAATTAATTACACATCTTTACATCATTAAACAAATGCAGCATAAACAAACGTAACACACATTTACACAGTCAAAATCATAGTCCACAGCATAAGCAAATATAGTGTATCTTTATATACTTAAAGTATTCCACAACGTGCAAAAATAAAATTTCAAAGGTCTTTAAAATGTGGATCAAATTTTCTCATTGTTTCAAAGAAAAACCTAAGATCAGACAGTAGATATTTGAGCACTGTGAATTATTTTTATATTGCAGAAACCCAACTTCTATTACTGCATGAAAACAGTCGAAGATGGTATGCCAGCCACATATTTATGTAAATGAAAACCTCAATTATTCAAAAGCATCTTATGACAAATGAAATTTGCCAAATGGATTGTAGATGTCACCCTGAATTAAAGCATTGTGTAAGTGAAGTATCTATACATATCATAAAGCATAACAGACCTAAAGATCTGGAAGTCAATGTAAGTTAAATTTGTGCTTTTCAAAATATATTTATTTATTGAGGGAAAAGTCACAAATTTTTGCCCAAACCATACCCTAGAAACTAGCAATTTTTGACATAGCTAATTCAGCAACTCACTATAAACATTAGAAAGATTGTAACCACAGGGCTGTAACCATCTCCTGTGAAATTGATGACCTGCAGAACCACAACCAGGAGCTGAGTAAGCATTGCTTTAACTAGCTATACTTGGGAATAGCGTTCAATGAAGCAAAAAAAAGATGAATTATAGATTGTACACTATTCTCAAAACATTAACCAGGTAACATGGATATATTTATTATGATGACAAAATGTATGCATAAGTCAGATGATGTGGGATGCCCCCATGTATGCTGTGAATTCATTTTATTACCACTGGCTAATAAAGAAGTGGCTTTGGCCTGTGGCAGGGCAGAAAATAACTAGGTGGAAAAGCCAAACTGAATACAAGGAGAAAGAAGGCAAGGTTGAGGGAGACGCCAGCAGCTCTCGGAGAAGCAAGATGTGAGGTAACAAGCCATGAGCCTCGTGGTAAAATACAAACTAACAGACACGGGTTAATTTAAGTTGTAAGAGCTAGTTAACAATAAATCTGAACTAATGGGCCAAACAGTATGTAATTAATATTAAGCCTCTGAATGATTATTTTAAAAGTGGCTGTGGGACCAGGTGGTATGAGAAGCTCCCAGTTACTGTCAGAATTCCTAGCAGCAGCAACATCCGTGGAGGCTCACTATAGGTGGGCACCTGCTTAAGGGAACCAAAGGAACCAAAATAATTGTGGCACTGCCTCTCAGAAAAGTTCACATTTCTCCTATTTGAGTACATCACCAAAAAGATCCTCTTTTTAAGCTGGGCGTGGTGGAGCATGTCTTTAATTCCTGCACTTGGAGCAGAGGCAGACAGATCTCTGTGATTTCAAGGTTAGCTGGGTCTACACTCTGAGTTTTGGGAAAGACATGGCTTGATAGTTAGACCCTGTCTTATAAAACAAAAGAAGGGAGTTATTTTCCAATCATTAGATAACAATAAGTTTCTAGAACTGTCCAGTCTTACCAACGACTAACCTTTCACTGTGACAAAAAACAACAATCAGAAAATGCAAGAAAAATAGTTAAATGATTCTGAGTCCTGGCTTCAGCATCTTGTCTTGCAAACATTTGATGTTCAATTTTGAATGAATGCAAAACTTCAGAAATGTACAAACAACAAGATCACTGTGTACATTATAAAAGCCCAAAGTGAGTCTTTGTCTGTATTTTTTTTTGCGTTAAATGTTAAGAAAGTCAAATGTCTTCATCCTTTCTGAATTTCTAAGTTCTGTTTAAAAATAACCTAATAAAAACATGTAATATAAGCTACATAAATAGTAAGTAGCACAATAAATCTACATACTTTGTATTTATTCATGCAACACCTTGTCAATCGAGTTTAATCCAATGTGTCTGGGTATTTTTAAGGCATGGTCCAGAAGGAGAAATGCACTAATAGTACTTTTCCAGTATTCTCGCACTTTCTTACTTGCCCTCCCCTCAAAATGTATGTTAAATGTCAGACTCACAGACAAGGAGTCTCAGACCATCCATGCTGGGTACACACTAGAAAGAAGCAGTCTGCAATCAAATTCCATTAACTATTCAGTGTGAAAATCATTTTATTGACCAATGATGTATTCATGATTTTATATGAGTTCAATTTTGCATTTTGCTTACTATTTTTCTACTACTTAAGATGAATTTTTCGTACATTTTAATATGTTCTGATTATGGTTTTCTCTCCCCCATCTCTTCTAAGACCCTTACCATCTCTCATCCTAACCAGATCAATCCTCTTTTTGCCCATCTTTAAAAAAACAGACATCTAAAAATAAACTAAGACAAAAACAAATAAACCAGAATAAGAAAAAAAAATCAATGAACAAAGACATGAAAATGAGCCAAAGAAAAAGCACAAAAAACATGTATGTATGAGAGAGACATACATGTCCATAACACACAGAAATTCCATGAACACACAAGACTGGAAGTCATAATATATATGCGAAAGACCAGTAAGATGTTTTAAAAAGGAAAGGAAAGAAAAAAAAAGCCCTGAAAAAGCACTATGAGACAAATAACTTGAAAACCATTGGATCTGTTTTGTGTTTCCCATTTACTACTAAGCATGGGGCCTGCCCTTAAGAGGGGTTCGTATACACAGTGAGACTTCATTGAAGAAAACTTTGTGAGTGGTCATGAATTGGGTTATGAACTGATCACCCTCTCAGCACTGGTACCTCATCTCACAAAGACTTGTGAAGGTCCTGTGTATGATGCTACAGTCTCTGTGAGTTTATATGTGCATCTTTCTTATGTCCAGAAGGTCTTGTTTCCTTGGTGTCCTCCATCCTCCTTAAGTTTTACAATCTTTCCAGTTCCTCTTTGACAGGGATTCCTGAGCCCTGAGCGGGAGATGTGATCCAGATATCCCATTTAGGACTGAGTGCTCCAAGATTTCTCTTTCTCACTCCATGCACATTGTCTAGTTGTGATTATGTGTACTTTTTCCATCTGCATAAGAGGAAGTTTCTCTGATGATGACTGGCCAGGACACTGATATATGAGTATAATGGAATATCAGGAATTGTTTTACTGTTATGTTCACTTAGTTATATTTCATTATTTGATTTCCCCAAGTTCCCTGGCCCATCTAGTGTCATGTTCTTTGCCAGCCGAGCAGCATTGGTAATAGGTTCCATCTCATGGAGTGGGTCTTAATTCCAATAATATCGGTTAGTTTCGTAAGCTTTGTGCCACTATTACAGCTACTACTACAGCCATGTCACCATTGTAGACGGAAGGCTTTGTAGCTAGGGTTGTGTTTACCTTTACCCATGCAGAGTAATTTCCAGTACAATGAACACCGGTCAGCAAGGGGTGAAGGTTCTAGGCGGGCACCAGCCTAACTTCTCTGTGTTCAATTTGTTGTAGAAGTGTTGTCTTTAGCAACAGAAACTTATTATCATTTTGTGAAGAGTAATCAACAACCTTGACAGTGGCTTAGGTTCTTTATGAATTCTCATGGGCCACCTTTGGCTAAGAACACAATTATATATAACCCATTCCCAGATCTGGAGGCTTTATTTGGTAACAAAAGATGTCCATTTTGAGCCTTTCTCTCCCATTATTTGGTAAGTCCATTCAGATTTCTTTCATAAGTGTTATCTATTTTAGGTGGCTTTAAGAGTTACCTGCTTCATTTTAGTTTATTATAGATAAATGATCTGGTCTCATAAGAGGCAACTCCAATGCGATAATTTTTTTCTAATTTTGAGGCAGTGTTAAACTAAAGTGCCTCTATCAGCCCTCAGACCTAAAAACTGCCTGTTTCTGTTACATACACTCTTTCATGGGCTCAGTTCTTTTATTTGATTCTTTGATTTTGTAATAATAAACACTTTTTTAACATGAAAAAATTAGAGTTACTGGATCCCAGTGCACAAAATGGCATCATTTGTACAAGAAAAGAACAGAAATCACAGCTATGGCAACCAGTACCCTGGGATTTAAAGGTCAGTTAAAAAGATGAGGGTATGCAAAGTAAAGAAACAAGAGACTTGAATAATAACTGAGTTACTGTCTTATGAAAACCATTAATTCACAAGGAACAACTTTGAGGGCAACTTAGCGTACTAGAGCTGGAAGTACAAATCAGAATACACATCATGAAGGCTGACGCCAGGCCTTCATCAGAGATTATACTACACAAGTCTGACTCCTTCCTATATCAGAACCCAAAATTTGTTATAAAGGATTCATACATACAGTGTGTATATATAATTTGTGTATGTGTGTGTAAATAATAACAATGATTATATAGATAAAATAAATTACCCCGAAAAGGTATAGTGCATAGTTAAAATTTATATATCTAGAATTTTAGGTTTTGTCAAATTTGTTAAGGTTTTATCTTCTAAAAACATCTCAGTTACTCTAGATCTCATTTTGTTGGTTGCTAACTTAGCACTTTCTTCATGGAACTGTGCTTGACTGAAATCTATCTTGTGGTTTTGTTTGTTGGTTCTTACTTAGAGTTTCATCACTTCTATCATTCTCATAGTCACATCTTAGCATTTTTAAAATTAAGGTGTACCTTTTCCTTTTTTATTGTAATGTAAAATAATGCCACATAGTGATATCAATATACTCTGGTGAATATTTGGGGTGTAATTGCGAATATGTTCTTAAGCATGTAACATGAAGATGAATTATTTTAGGCAGCCATGCATCCTGTCATTCTCAGACAATGAGAAACAAGCTGACGATCACAGAAATTTACTTCATATTTTCCAGAGCTACTTTCACCTGTAAGATTGTACAGTAACAGTGTACAACTCTTAGAATTTTCGAGACTAATAATGTATAAAGTAAATTGTGGTACTTAAAAACAGGGCTTAGAATAGCTATTTGTTCAATAAATGATGACAATACTTATTACTACGATAATAATTAAGATATTTCAATAATCAATTTTGGGCTTATGCCGTATCTCGAATACATCTATACTTTATCTTTTAATCAACAGAAAATGGGACGGAAAGAGTAAAAGTAATTAAAGAAATAATTAAGGAAGACGAAGGAAAGATGCAAAGATGAAGGAGGATAGAATTGAACTATTTAATACGAACGTTGGGTCAAAATATGCTCTAATTTATTTATAATCAATATAGATGCAAAAAGTATTGTTGTTCAGCTACTTACAACAGTGTATGGTTTGTGTAGAAAACTATGGGATTTTATTTTTTTCCATCAATATTTATCTTTAAGTAGTCAAAATATTCAATGAATAAATGGTATTTGTTGAATATCTATTTTTTAAAAATGGATAAGACCTTTTCATGAAGCCATTGAACTATCAAATTTAATAACAAAAATGTGTAAATAACTCCTGCATGCTGTAGACTACTCAGCAGCATTATGAAATAAATATTACAATAATTGATTATAAAATTCAAATGGAAGAGAGAAATAAATATTTATAATGGATACAAGTACGAAACATTATCCATATCAATAACATTAAGATTCTGACTTTTCTTCTCTATGTACAGTAAATTGACCGCATTTTAAATATGAGAATTATGTATTTTTAGACACACGAACTTTAAGAGAGATTGGCAGGAAAGGAATTAATACAATTAATAAAAGTGTAATTTTAGTGGTCCACAACACAGGCTCTGGAGTCATCATAGTTAAGTTTACCTGGGTTCATTCTAGATTTCATCTTAGGCAAAATCTTCCATATCCTTAGAAATTTGCACGATTCAAGGAGTAATTTCTGACTTGTGCTTATTTGAGTCTTTACTGGACTCTTATCAATAAGAGCTTTTGTGAGTATTACTATATTTCTAGCCTCTCAGGGATTGAGGGTGGACCTCTATTGCTGAAGACACTACATACTTTTAGCTTCCGGGGTTCCCTGCAAGCTGCCAAGGAAAGGAAACAAATATTCAGTCCTACTCAGCTGCAACACCCGTGAACCACAAAGACCAGCATGGCAAGATATGCATAAAGGCGCAATAAGTGGCGCTCACATATCAGGGACAACCATTAGATAGATGTCCCATTGGACTTCAACCCACTCACGACAGGAGAGAAATCATGTCTGGTTCTGAAAATCAAGCCATCTTCCCTGGACTAGCGGGAAAAATAAAATCAACCATTCCCACTTTGCTAGAGCAGAGTACTTCCTCACTAGTTTCGAAACTTCATCCTTACATCCACAGATAAGTCTAGCCACCCCTTACCAAAGAGGCCTAGGTTTACAGCACATGGAGACTGTCATAGAAAGCTGCAAGTTGACACATTGCAGAAATCGACGTATCAGGGAGAACCCAGCCACAGGGAAAACATCTACTATACAGTTCCGGCATCTATATTGTGGAATGGGGTGTTGATTCTGCTATCCTTAATACCAGAAAGTCTGGTATGAGGCAGTCAGGCTTAGAAAGGCCTGCATAAAGACTGGATAGAGGACACTATTAATGACTGTTTTATGTGCACAGAGGAACATTTCAGAGGTTCCCATCCACAGACAAAACACGACAGGCAGCTCATGACTACTAGGATAAAGGTAATTAATGTCTCTCTGGGAGGAGCCCCTCCTATTTATCATCCAGTGCAGAATGGTCAGTTTTGAAAACATATACACACAAACAACAAAAACATATGTGTTTGTATAATAATAGAGAGAAAGAGGTTGTCAGCTTGAGGGGGAATGGGCAGGGCTTGAAGGAGAGGCTGGAGGGAAAAAAGGGAAGGAAAGGTGATGTAAATCTATGCAGCTGTATATTATATATAACTATATTATATGATGTAAATCTATCTATATATAATGTAGGGTATATGTATGATATATGGCTGTATATTGTATATAATATACAGGCATACGTAACTATATTATATATAAATATATTTACATCACCTTTATATAGCATATATAACATAGTTATATATTATATACATAGTTATACATAATTATATGTAATTTACAAACCCTTATTTCCCATTTCTCATTTTCCACTTAATAATAGAAAGGAGGATGCATTTTATCAGAATATATAGAACCCAGTTGACTGAATTTTATGAATTTACATTGTGTTTAACCAAATGTAATTTATCTGAAAAAAAAAATCAATCCATGCAAGATGTCACTTTCTCAGAAACCATAGGCAGTCTGAAGCAGACTATCTAGTTTACATTTCAATTACAGTGAGCAGAAACTACTGTAAAATAATATTTTGTTTTTGTTTCTATTGTCCTTAGAATAAATATCTCATCTTTACCAATTTTAAGGGACAAAATGGAAAAATACAGAGACTCACACAACTTTATAAAGGACTCAAATTTTGTATCACTCACAGCCATTACGTAAACCCTGGGAAGTAGGAATCTGTGATGTGGCAAACTGGCTCAGGAGCAAACATGACCAGGGATTGGACAATTCCTTTCTTCTGTCTTCAGCAGACAGACTCGGTCTTTTATGTGCCCCCTCTGAAGTCACTCAGTGACTTTGCAGCCACGCCTCTTGGCTTCACACAACAGGAATATGTCATAAATCCCAAAGACACAGCTGCACCTAGTTACTGTGCTGCAGCCGACACCTAGTTAAAGAGTGAAATCATAAAGAAGAAGCCCCAAGTCCTGTATTTGGAAATGACTAAAAATAAACTACTACTGTGCATTATATTTGCATCCTATGGGGAGGTCAGAAGAATGGGAGACACTGACTATGAACAAAGGCACATGCGTAAAGGGAGAGGGGTCTTGCCTCTCTCTCCTTCAAGGCCCTGAAGAAAAATAGCAAGGCAACAGTTCAGCTTGTTAAGCATTTTGTTTTATATATAAAGAAAATAAATTTCCTGGTTGGCCTTCTTGTCTTCAAAAGTGTTTTAGTTTCACACTATCTTACATAACTTAAAGCTGTGTATTCCTAAACGTCAGTTTTAGTGACCAAAGCAGACTATTCACCAAGTCATGTGTTTGTAGGCTACTGAGGCATATGATCTCAGTCACAACTTTTATCGAATCATCTTATAGGTAAAATATATATGAAATATAAAGCATTCATGTATATTTTAATTGCAACTATTATAAAATATGTGTATCTCTCTCGTTATTTTTATGTACTCATTGTCACTACATTTTGATAAAAACCCATTTACTTCTTATTTGCTATTGCCTCTGAATTTCTTATCTTTTGTGGAATTTATCACTCATGTTCATTATAAAACCAAAGATTAAGCCAAACCTCATTTGTTTTCAGTTTCCCATCATTCCCAATATAGACTACATCCCTAGGCAAGCAAACATCGAAACATGATAGAATTACAACCATCTAATGTCAAATAACATGGTGTTAGAGACATTTTCTAACGTTACCTTCTTCCCAGGCACCAGAGAAACTGAAGGTTATCTTTATGGACTCCAGATGTGCTGTCAAATCAAAAGCATCCCTGGCATTATTCAATGTATGACTCACTACTTTCCACAATTATCTAGCAGTACAAATCTTGACCTAGCATTTTACAAGCCATCTTCTTTTTGAGATGTTAAAACTTCCAGCAGCTGCTTGGATTTTATTAAAGATCTTACAGGCAAGATATACACTGTCTGTACAGTCCCGAGGAATATTCCCATAAGCCTTTGAGATAAGCGTCTTGACACATGCTGTTATCCCAGGGAAGACCTTTATGTACATAGTTAATGTGGAATGTACTCCTCCTATAGATATCAGCTTAGAAAGGACTTGAATTTGAAGCATAAATTCATTTGACGTTGTTTGCAATCCTGTTGTAAGAACCAGTCTCCTTGTGTCAGTAGACTGATATGGAAAGGAGAATGAATACTCCCTCTTTGATAAGCCTTAGATTTCCTATGGAAAGAACGTAAAATATTTGTGAAATTTTCCAAATATTACAACTCCATGCCAAACTCTAAGGAAGAGGCAGGAATGAACTATTAGAAAAGTATATCCGATCGTTCCATTAACAGGCTGAAAATGAGGGAAACGAGATGATAATATTTGAGTTGAGAAACTGAGATTTAATCTCACATATTTTCATAACTGCACATTAGAATCCTCATTGGCAAGGTATAAAAGGATGAGATTATTATTCCATCAATGGTTTATCACTAGAGAATAATGTTCACACTTTTTCTTACTTGCCTCATTTTTAAACAAGCCATTCCTTCCACGATATTACCTATTGTTGATTTATGTATAATAAAATTAATTAAAAATATATTGGTTGCTTATTATGCATTCTTCAAATATAGGTTTCTAAATATCAAATGTACTTTTAAAAATAAAAACTACACGTTGCTATTTAAAATCAGTAGGTATCCAGAACTAAAATAAAAATGGAAAATCATACTGAAATTAGAATATTCTTAGAATTCCCATTTTACAGAGGATTTAAAATGGTCAAGTCACTACAGCAAATAGTTTGATAGCTCATAGAAATATTATTTTATTTTGTTTTGTTTATTAAGAATTTTTTGTTTTATTTTTTATTTTATTTTTCCATTCAATTATTTACACTTCCTTCCCTCCTCCCAATCCCCTCCCGCTCCCCCACACTCCCTCCTCCCTCTCCCACCCTGCTTGAGAGAGGGCAGGGAACCCTGCCCTGTGAGAAGTCCAAGGCCCTCCCCACTATATCCAGGTCTAGGGAACTGTGCATCCATATAGACTAGGGTCCCAAAAAGCCAGAACATGCCGTAAAAACAAGTCCTAGGGCCTTTATCAATGGCTTTTCAGTCAGCCCCCATTGTCGGCCACAATCAGAGAGTCTGGTTTGATCACATGCTCATTCACACCCGGTCCAGCTGCATTTGGTGAGCTCCCATTAGAACAGGCAAACTGCCTCAGTTGGTGGACCAACCCCTCGTGGTCCTGACTTTCAAGCTCGTCTTCTCCCTCCTTCTGCCTTTCAATAATACAGTCTTTTCTCATTTTCCACAGCTATCCCCATTCTCATTCCTTCACTCCTCATGCTTCCTCCATCTTTCCCCCACCCCATCTCCCCATCCTCTCCTCTGAAAGGGTAAGACTTCTCATGCGGAGTCAACAAAGTCTGACACTTCACTTTGTGACAAGACCAAGGTCCTCCCCTCCTCTATCTAGGTTGAGCAATGTATACCTCCAAAACGAATGTTCTCCTAGGCGCCAGTTAAAGCACTAGGGATAAATTCTGGTCCCACTGCCAGTGACCCCACAGACTTTCCAGGCCTCACAACTGTCCTCCACATTCAGTGGACCTAATTTGGTCCTTCGCAGGTTCATCCAACATCAGTCCAGAGTCAGTGTGTTGGAGGAAAGGACCTGCTTGTTCTTTCCGGCCACCTGTCTAATTTACACCCAAAATAATCACACAGAAACTGTACTAATTAAATCACTGATTGACCAATTAGCTCTAGCTTTTTATTGACTAACTCTTACATCTTAATTTATCCCATTTCTAGTAATCTGTGTATTGCTGAGTGGCAGTGGTTTACTGGCAAAATTTCGGCATGTCTGACTCTGGTGGCAGTTCCATAGCATCTCTCTGACTCTACCATTCGTTCTCCCAGCATTCAGTCCAGTTTTATCCACCTACCTAAGTTCTGCCCTATCAACAGGCCAAGGCAGTTTCTTTATTCATTAACCTATAACGGCAACACATAGACAGAAGTACCTCCCTTTGAGGCAAGCAAGACCAAGGTCCTCTCCTCCTATATCTAGGTTGAGCAACGTATACCTCTAAAAAGAATGTGCTCCTAGATGCCAGTTCAAACACTAGGGATAAATCCTCGTCATACTGCCATTGAGTGACCCCACTGACTGTCCAAGCCTCACAATTGTCCTCCACAGTCAGGGGGCCTAATCTGGTCCCATGCAGGTTCATCTGCTATCAGTCCAGAGTCAGTGAGCTCTCATCAGCTCAGACCAGCTGTTTTTAATGATATCAGCGTCATGGTTTTGACCCCTTTGCTCATAGTATTGCTCCTCCCTCTCTTGGGCTGGTCTCAGACAGCTTGGCCTAGTGCTTTAGATTTCTATATCTGTTTCCATCAGTTGCTAATTGAAGGTTCTATGATGGCAATTAAGGTAGTCATCAGACTGATTACAAGGTAAGGTCAAGTTAGGTGTCCTCTCCAATTGTTGCTGAGAGTCTTAGCTAGGGTCATTCTTGGGGATTTCTGGCAAGTTCTCTCATGCTGTTCCTCAATAGCCCTTTAAACCTTCTTCAATCAAGATATCTCTTTCCTTTCTCCCACTCACTGTTTTTCCCCCTTCTTATCATCCTATTTCCTCATGTTCTCCTCCTCCCTTTCCTTCTCCCCTTCTCCCATTCCACCCACTCTTCTCCCTCCTCCTAATTATTTCAGGAGGTCTTTTCTTTTTCCCCTTCCCAGGGGGATCCATGTATGTCTCTCTTAGGCTTTTCCTTGTTACCTAGCTTCTCTGGGATTGTGGACTATAAGCTTGTTATCCTTTGCTTTACTTCCAATATCCACTTATGAGTGAGCACATGCATGTTTGTCTATCTGGGTCTGAGTTACCTCATTCAGAATGGTGATTTCTAGCTCTATCTATTTGCATGCAAATTTCAAGATGTCACAGTTTTTTTTAACGCTGACTAGTACTCCATGGTACAAACATACCAACCTTTTCTTTATCCATTCTTCAGTTGAGGGGCTTCTAGGTTGTTCACAGATCCAGCTATTATGAATAATGCTGTTATGAACACATTTAAGCAAATGCCCTCATAGTATGAGTGTGTAACCTTTGGGTATATGCCCAAGAGTGGTATTGCTGGTCCAGACGTAGCTTGATTCCCAATTTTCTGAGAAACTGCCATAAAAATTTCCTAAGTAACTGTACAAGTTTGAAACAAAACCTGCAATGGAGGAGTGCTCCCATTGCTCCACATCCTCTCCAACATAAGCTATCATTTGTGATTTTGATCTTAGCCTGTCTGACCTGTAGAAGTTGGTATCTCAGAGTCATTTTGACTTGCGTTTCCCTGATGGCTAAGAATGTTGAGGAGATGCTATGTAGCTGCCAAAGGAGAAAGATTCCAGAAAACCATACCAGTAGGCCATAACTTTGTGGCAATACATAGATTAATAGAAATGGGCTAATTTAAGATATAAGAGTTTGCCTGAAATATGCCTAAGCTACTGGCCAAGTAGTGTTATAAAAGTTTCTGTGTGATTATTCGTGTCTGAGCAGTAGTGAAAAAAAAAAAAAACAAGCAATCTCCTGTAATAAAATGAGATGTCAACATGGGCCAACTATGTCCACATAAAAACTGAGACAACTTGAGAAGAAATTCTAGGCACAAAAGAACAGAGTTAAGCACACAGCTTCTTGGTAACCAGGTTTTATTTTTTAATACACTGTGTTTGCAGGCGACAAGCAGAGTCATGGCTCCTTTTAAAGAAATCGTTCTGACTCAGTGTTAATGGTAAGAAATTGTATGGCTTTTCTAAGAGACGGCTTCCTGGTTTGTGCTGGCAGAATGAATTCTGGCTCTTTTGGGAGGTCCTTCACTTAATTGGGGTCTGTGAGGAGTGTGTTATAAATTGCTTAATGGCCAGATAGACTCACTGCATCTCTGGAGTTGGAATAGTGAACATGGCTCACAGTGCTGGTGGTAAAAATACCTCCACCATGTTTTACTGGCTGGAGAGAAAAGGCAAAGTAACCTTGGTCCTAGTCATGCTACTTGGTATTTTAAGAGGTGCTCCTGGTCAGAAAATGATTGGAAATATGCAATAAAGACAGATTCAGTCATAAAGACCTGTAAATAAATCACAGTGTGTTTAAATATGTATGTTGGCCTGGTAGAGAGAAGAAAAAAAATGTGTAGATAAAAAGATAGTAAAAGTAAAAAAGAGTACAGTCATAGATTAAAGGAGTAAAGATAAATAAGCTATGCAAAGATGGAATATTCTCAGAGAGTCTAGATTATGTATATTATTGTGTTTTCTTTGAATTTTTTTCACTACAGAGAAACATTTGGTTCTGGGGCTGCTAAGATTACCAACATAAAGGTATCTTGACTGCAAAATTTGACTCTAAAAATATGTTACTTTGGAAAAGAGATTCTGTTTTTGTTTCCACAAAAGATAAAAACAAACGAAAAAACCCCTATGGATTCTTTTCAGGCTTATGTGGTTTGATGGAACAAGACTCCTGAAAGTTATCCATGAATCCTAATAATACTCTGCCCAACAAAAAAGCAGGAAGCAGTTTGGAGAAAACTATGCCCAAATTCCCAAAATGTTTGTTTATAAATGTTTATTTTCACTTAAAGGGGGATATTGCATAGAAATGAATGCTTTGCATTGGTGTGGATCTTGGTCTATTGAAACAAATTTAGTATTGATTTTATTACACTGCAAATACATACATCTACTCTTAATTAAGGTATAATTAAAATTACAAATTAATAATCATTTATAATAGTCAAACTTTGAGTCATGTTAGGTTTTCTAGATATGTACAGATATATTTCAGTTAGATGGATAATCTTCAACTTCGAAGAACTACAGAATACAGTATTTAAAATGTTTTAAGAACTTAGACTTTTCTTGACAGTGAGACATGTCTGCTTCTGGCAGCACCAGCGACTTCAGAGGGGTTGATGGGCATTTACGAAAATCATTGTGGAATTTGTCTTCAATGTGACAAGGCTAACCATTTGGGCAAAAAACTGGTCTTGACTGGACTACTTGATGGTATGCTCTATGAACTGGACATGCAGGACCCACAAAAAATGACTGTTACACTTGTCTAAAGAATGTGAGACAGTCTTCAGGATTCTTGCATCATAAAGGAAACTACCAGACATTCTGCAGGACACAGAAGAAAACAACTGCTGAACTTTACCATTATAAGCAGAACAGATTTTCAAATTTCCTGTTTCATGAGAAAGTCTGCTGGATACTAAGGGCCTGTAGGCTGAAGACGAATACTCCAAAATTGCAGAACTTTGGGAGACTGTCCAGGCAGCAAAATGTCCCTCTTAATTTAAGAGTTTTAGAAGTACAATACACTTCCTATTTACTTAGGTAATGTTATATCCTTCTGGGGTCTTTAAAGAGTTGAAGACTGGATAGTTATAGTTATAGTTTTTTGTAGTTATAACAAAAGACAACTTAGATATAAACATTGTAACATTAATTCTTGCTTGATACCTGTTTTGTTATATGTAATTTTACTATGTTAAAGTTAAAACCTTCCTTTCCATTTAAACAGAAAAGAGAAAATGGTGTAGGATTCCCCTCTGTGTGCTGTGAATATGTTTTATTACCATTGGTTAATATAGAGGCTATTTGGGCCAATGGATTAGCAGAATATAGCAAGGCTGGAAGAGATATACAGAGACAATAGGCAGAGTCGATGAGACACCATGTAGTGGCTGAAAGAAAAAGAAGCGGGAAAACCTTACCAGTAGGTCACAGCCTTGTGATGACTCATGGACTAATAGAAATGGGTTAATTTAAGATGTAAGAGTTAGCCAGGAATATGCCTAAGCTATTGGCCAAGCAGTGTTGTAATTAATATAATTTCTGTGTGATTATTCATGTCTGAGCAGTTGGGAAACAAAAGAGAAGTCTCTTCTTACAAATGGCTGTATTCAAAATCATGTAAGTCATGTACAAAGCTCTATATGTCTGCTTTCCTGAGCTGTGACAAAATACCTGAGAAACTCAACTTGAAAGAGGGCAAGATTTAGTTCGGGCATTACAGAAGAGAAATGCATTGGAAAAACACATGCTTACCTAATGGCAGACATTACTAAAGAAGGGATAAGATATAGTTTCTTGTGACCCACCCTGTAAGGAGTTGGTTAAAACTTGTTCCTACTTCTAACAACCTATCAAATTATGAGATCTTCAACAGACCCTTATATTAGTAAGATAGGTCTCATCATTCAATGACCTCCACAAAGGTCTACCTCTGAACATTGTTGTACCATGGAACCTCATCACAAGAGCCCTTGGTGGACATGCCAAATGAAAATAATAATATTTATAATACCTATGATCAGTTTTGATAACCAAGAATCTTTTTAAAAAATTTGCATCTTTATTTATTTTTATTGTATGAATGTTTTTCCTCCATGTATGTCTGTTTGTCACATGTGTACTTGGTCCATGTGGAAGTCAGAAAAGAACATCAATTCCCTTTTAAAAAGAGTTATAGGTGGTTTTGAACTACTTTGTGGGTGCTGGGAATTAAAACTAGGTCCTCTAAAAAAGTAGCCAATGCTCTTAACTGCTGAGCCATCTCTCAGGCCCTATAACCAAGAATCTTTTAATGACAATTCTCTGATTTTATTTTCTAGTTCGTGATAGATAATCAGATCTATACAGATGTAAATACAGAAATGGATAATGGCTATATTTACAACAGATATATGCTTTATCAGATGACATCATAGAATAATTATCAGAGGTCAATCATAAATAACAAAGCAATTGCAACATTAACCCTCATCCATTTTTGAGGGCTCTAAAAAGGGAATTCACTCGAAAATTCTCTTATGCCCCAGAGAGGGACAGTGAAAGGAGCTTCAGAGTAGTAGACTCTTGAAGTAACAGTTTAAAAACTTATTGCCTAGAAAAAGAGATCACAAGAGAGATGTCTAACAAATATGGTTTATTTAGCATGTTTCTGACTTTTATAATTGGGAGGTCTTTGATTTTAATAAACTGTATTTCTTTTATAATTTTTAACTTTTTTGTTGTTGTTGTTGAGACAGGGTTTCTCTGTAGCTTTGGAACCTGTCCTGGAATAGCTTTTGTAGACCAGGCTGGCCTTGAACTCACAAAGTTCTGACAGTCACTATTTCCCAAGTGCTTGGATTAAAAGCATATGCCACCACCTCCTGGCACATATCTTATAACTTTAAATATATTTTGATCATCTTCTTCTTCTCCAAGTCCTTCCAGATTCTTTCCCATTTCCTACCCACACAATTTGAAGTTTTTTCTCAAGAAAAGAAATAAACAACCCCAAAAAACCCAAACCAAGGAACAAATAAAAACATCACTCAAATGAAGAAGAAAACAAAATTCAATTGGAATCTCCAATTCACTCCTGCTTGATCCAGAAAGCCCCATTCCTCTCTCCAAACCCCACCTTTTTAGAGAATCTCCAACAAAGAAAATCCCCAAAATGCCCAGTTCTGCATTCTCAGCAGCCATGTCAGCTCTTCCTCGGAAATTGTCAACAGCCCATGTATCCACCTAAAGTGGTCAGCTTTTGACCATACTTGGGCATCCATGCAGCTTGTGGAGGACACATCATCAAATTCAGCTTAATATGGACATACTGTGTTGGTGGAGAAATCTACTACTGAGGTACAGAAAACCTATTACAAACAAACAGAAACCCACAAAACTGTAACTACATAAAAGTACAAACAAACAAAAGACCTGGGAAGTCCATTGTATGTTCATCAACTACTCCTGAACATGGAACCTACCCTGGAGTGGTCTATATGGCCAGTGTCACTCCATTGGAGACAATGGGCTTCCCTTTACCATCAGGCATAAATGACAGTTACATTGTTAACCTTTACGATACTGGTTAGATTTTTCATTCGTTCATTCCTTTTAAAAATAAAATAAAACGAAAACAAAAACTAGCACATCAAAGTTGCAGAAGGCAATGGAACAGAAGAAAAAGAACCATAGAGAAGGCATGAGAATCAGAGACCTTTTCATTTGTGCACCCAGGAACCCCATAAAATCACTAAATTGGCAACCAAAATAAAAGTGCAGGGGGCCTGGTTACAGACCCAAGTAGGTCCTATGCATGCTATTATGCTGTTTCAGAATCTGTGAGTTCATATTAATTTTGATTTTGTTGATCTAGAGGGCCTTGTTTTCTTGGTTTCCTCCTGTGACTCTTACACTCCCTTCCTCCTCATCTGAGGAATTCTTTGAACTCAGTGGAAGGATTTGATGAAGACGTCCCATTTAGGGCCAAGTGTTCCACCATCTCTCACTCTCTCTGTAATGTCTGGCTGTGGGTCTCTATATTTGCTCCCATCTGTTTTGCGAGTGAACTTCTCTAATGATTGGTTATGTGTTTCGTCTTCTTTTGTCTATGTGTTGCTTTTATTGGTTGAATAAAGAAACTGCCTTGGCCCTTTGATGGGGCTGTACTTAGGTAGGCGGAGTAGACAGAACTGTATGCTAGGAAGAAGGGAAGATGGAGAGCTGCCATGGAGCTGCCAGGTCAGACATGCTAAATCTTTCCCGGTAAGCCATGACCTCATGGTGACATACAGATTATTAGAAATGGGTTAAATCAAGATGTGAGAGTTAGCCAATAAGAGGCAAGAACTAATGGGCCAGGCAGTGTTTAAATGAATACAATTTCTGTGTGGTTATTTCAGGAATAAACTAGCAGGGCAGCCAGGAGGAAAAGCAGTCCCTCTGTACTTCAGCAAATGATGGTTGAACAAGGCACTGGTCTATGAGTATACCAGAAAATCAATAGGAGACACTTTATCACAACTTCTTTTTCTACTCTTTTTCGACAAGTATTACTTCATTTTACCTTTGTTCTCTAGAAAATCTGGTCTCAGGTTCTTGGTACCCAAGCAAGTCAGGCATGGGTTCTATCTCATAATGTAGGACTTAAATTGAATCAGTTATTTATTGGTTACTCCCACAGGCTTTGTGCCACCATTGTGCTAGCTTATCTCAGAGGCAGTACACCAATGTATAGCAAAAGGTTTGTAACTGGGCTTGGTGTTTGCATGTTTCTTTTGATATCCTTTAGAATTCCTTGTGATACAAGAGATACTAGAACTTAAAGGTGAAGGCTCTATTTGAACACTCGCTCAACCTCTCCATCTTCAATGAGTCGTATAGTCATTGTCTTCATCAGTGGCGTCTTGTGACTCGACAATGGTCTGGATTGTTTGGGGGATTCCCATGAGGCCAACAACTCAATTTAACATAATGCAATTTCAGTATTGGAACATGTTTGGTGACAGGAGATGGTCAGTTGAGACTATGTCTCCCCATAACTGAGAGGCTTAAAAATTACTTGTGAGCTTAAAGCTTTCCCTCTATAGACTTTGCAAGAAGAATTCTTGCCTCTTATCCAGTGAGTTTTTGAAGCTTCATCAGAACAGAAGACTAAAAGGGAGTTCTGATTTATATTCAATGCTATTTGACTGGTAAGATTCTGTTGTTATTCTGGTCAAATTCAAGCCCTCAAAATTGATATTTCTAAGTCTGTGATGTCATTCAGCCATATCCTTCCTTCTATCGGTCCTTAGGTAAAAAATAATCCTCTGAGGTAGAACAAATTAGAATTATGTAGTTCTCTTCTTGCTTAACTCTTGTATAGCTTCTTAATTACAAGCTTAAACATACTAACTACCTAGTTTTGAATTACATATTACTTGTTCAGGTTCTTGTTTTAGTTTATTACATACCAATGGGTCCAGTAAAGTGATTCAGTAGGTAACGGCACTTGTGATTAAACCTAATCAACTATTGAATCCAATTCCTGAGCTCACAGGTAGAAAGAAAAAAGTACACTTGGACCTGCTTTGTGTTCTATTCTGTTCTAGGTAACAGAAAAGAGGATAAAAATCTCAATTTATATTATATGTCTCTTTTGTGTGTTTAGCCTTCTCTTATCTCTGTCTCTTTTGCCTTTCTGACTTGTTCTTCCTTTAATTCATTTCCTGTTGCAATTGCTTTAGATTCCAGGAACAGAAAGTCAAGTATGTATGTTGAGACATGAGTTAAACCTACCATTAAGCAGTAACAACGTCCTCACTATTGATGAGATCTTGTGTGACTAATGCTGAGATCATGACTAGCAGACTATGTCCTTAAGAATCTCCACCTACAACCCAGACTGTGTTACCAAAGTGCTATTTATCAGCCCCTAATACTTCCAGTTACTGTCCAGACTTCTGAATTCTCTCTTCTTATGCCACATTTAATACAAATTCTGTTTCTGTATTCAGCACTAATCATTCCTTCAAATGTTCTTTTGTTGGGACAGGTTGCAAAACCTGGCCCATGGAACACAAGAGTTGGGTGTCTTAGGAATCTTGTGAAGAGGTGATTATAGCTCTTTACCTGATTCTCTTTCTGGTATTGACTTTTCAAATATAAACCGGTGTTTCAGATACTTGAATAAATACTTGATCAAGAACTTTTGGCAAAACTATCAGAAGCAATTGCCTTTATGTCAAATCCAGACTTCAATATAAGAGTCTTCCAGGTTTGTTTCTTTTTAATGTTTACACTCAGCTGAATGACAGAATGTTCTAATAGTCAAGAACTGAATGTATACTGACTCTTAACCTTTCTTTTCCCACAAAGCTAAGACATAATTTTAATAGTATCAGTATCAGTCTTTCTCCTCTCTCTCTCTCTCTCTCTCTCTCTCTGTCAAATTCAGTGGAAAATAGCTGTATGAGCACATTTCACTTTTAAGACCTCCAGGAGTTTGGCTGCCAGCCCTAATGACCACAAGAAAAAAATAATGATGCATTTGGTTGTCTGCTGAGCCCATTACCTTTAGATCCCTGCCCTTCCTACAGGGATTTCTTTGACCAGAAGTTAAACAAAGGCTTGGAAAATAAATTCTGACCCAATAAGCTTTTACTCAGCTCTCTGGCCACTTTTTATCTATAGCCAAATTCTTTATGAGTCGGACAAGATCTTAGAGATCTGAGCCCATGGCAAACTTCAAGGGAGCTGAACTTCTGCATAAGGTGAAATAAACTGATTTCCTTCTTTACCTCTGGCTAACACGTATGCCCTGAATTCTCAGTGTAGCATTCTTAAGCAATGTACTTTTAATAACACAAAAGAAAAAGAGCATCTGCCTTCTCTTTTACTTTCCCCTCATACACAGCTATCTTAAACGTAGGTTCCCATCTCCCAGGCCTCCTGACCCAGCTCTGTACTCCATATTTATAACCCTTGAGCGCTGCAGCTCAGACATTTCTGTTCCTCCCTGTTGTTTATAGGCCTTCCCTTCCTTGTCCCTGCCCTTGGCTGTGAGAACCTCAACCTGAAGTGTTAGCCAGCACTGGATTTTAACTGCCCTCAGAGTTCTCTCTTGTAGAATTGCTAACCTCCC
Source organism: Myodes glareolus (assembly GCF_982192425.1). Lineage (NCBI taxonomy): Eukaryota > Metazoa > Chordata > Mammalia > Rodentia > Cricetidae > Myodes > Myodes glareolus. The sequence continues at coordinate 33,307,085 of NC_142052.1, read as the reverse complement.
TGAAAACAGGCATGGGATCGATGATTTATAAACAGCAGACTGACAACTGGCAGATCCCACAGTCCTATAACAAGGATTACACCCTGGAACCTTGGAGATGAGACGGCAGAATTTTGAGTTCCAAAGAGTTGGGATATGCCCTAGTTTGGGGTTTTGGATGGCTCCAACATTGGTTGTTGGCTGTGTCGTTGGTTTCTGTTAGTCAATAATGCCAACCACGAAAGTAACATTGCATGCCTCTGCAGTCGTCACTTTTCTTCTCATCCTGTTTTCTCAGAGTTTCCAAGGCTTCTGGTTCATGTGGGAGTTTAAGACAAATGTCTGGATGAGAATCTAGAATATATATGCCTGAGGTAAATGAGCCCACCCTCTATTTCTTTTCTGCCTTATTCTTTAAGGTGCAAATATAGAGAATGTTCTTTAAATGAGGCAAAACATAAATGACAGTGTGTGTATATGTGTGTGTGTACATACTCACGGGCATGTGCATATATATAAAACCAGAACACAATTAGTTTGAATCAGTTAGAAGAGTTACATCATTGAACATTCCATGTCTTAAAGGAATGGATTTTTTTTTTTTTTTTTGCTTAGGACAAATGGTCTAGTGTCATTGTTATCAGGCTATTAACATCTTGTGAGAAAGATCATGACATAACTGATGGATTTTTTTTCTTTAGAATGAACATGGAAGTCATTGAGATATAAATAAGGGGCGATATAGATCATCAATGACTTGGAAGAGAGGCGAAGTAAACTGACACATTCAACGTTTCTCCTATAATCCTTAAAAGTATAAAAATCTCAGCAAGACAAATAGTATTTTGTTGAACTAAATAGAAGACTCCATCAAGGGCCTTATTACCATGCTTGGTCTCACCTGAGCTCAAGTCACCTTGTGTTACCTGTCTTATCATTCTTTTCATTTAAAACACATTTGCCTCCGGGTGATATAACACTGTACTCATCTTACCCACACCAGCAAATTTTCAACTCCTCTATGAGTGCCTTATTGAAATAAAATTATCAACACCATGCAACTTTATTTATTCCCATACAAATAAAATAATAACCTCAGAATTTTATTTACAGCAAGTTCTTGTTAGTTCATTTTTCTATTACTGTAACAAAATGCTTGAGTCTTCGTAGTCATGTCAAAAAGGTTTACTTAGGTCACAGTTCTAATGGTACAAGCGTAAAGCTGCTCTTCCTCTTTGGCTATAATAAGGGCCTCATAGACTAGACAAGAGAGTACGCAGAGAAGCAAAAAATCAGAGACCAAAACAAATCAGGTTATACATCACTAAATCATTCTGCAATGATCTCTAAGTATTTCAATGGACAAGACCTCCAGTGACTTGGTTCTTAAAGGTTCTGCCACCTTTTAATATTACCACACTGTGAACTAATCTTCTAATATTATGAGCGTTTGTGGGGAACACCAATACAAGTTCAGAAAAGACTATGCCAGTGTGCTTATGTAGTTGACGTTATGTTTTTGTAAAAGACAATAAGAAAACTGGAGACAGATCTAATTTGAGATGATTTATAAGACAAGCATATAATTTAGAGTCATACCTTACTATTACCCTGCAATTTAACCCCACAGCTTGACAACAAAATCAGAAGACTTCTACCAAACAACTGGGTACTGATTTAGTATGAAAGGACCTTATGACTATTATGCTTTCAAGAATACTTTGGAAACAAATCACGAGAAGTAATTAAATTTATTCTCCAATGCACTTTTCCTTCTTTCATTAGAGACCCCAAGTTCCATCCCTTTTTTCACGGAACCACAAAGGCAAAAGTGATTGGAAAGTTTAGCTTACCATTATGATATGGAAGGCACTGGGTATCATGGACTGAGGACAGGAATGCTAAAAGTTTTTGGAGCAAAGAGAAATACCATAGAAGGGGAGTTGAGAAGAGAAAGTTGGTGAAACATTAGAAGTCTAGTGTGCTATATAGTTTCATTTGTCAATTTGACATAGCTCAGAATCAACTTGAAAAAGAGAACCTTAAGTTGGATAATTTCCTAGATCATATTGGCCTGTGGCCTTGCTGTGAATAATTGTCTTGATTGTTAAGTGCTGTGGTAGGTAGGTTGCATAACTCCTGGACTGATAGTCTAGGGTTCTATAGGAAATCTTTCAGAGACATACAGAGAGAAAGAAAAGAGAGAGAAAGAGAGAGAGAGAGAGAGAGAGAGAGAGAGAGAGAGAGAGAGAGAGAACCAGAAGGCAGTCTTACTATATGGTAAGCTGGATCAGTCCTGTACAGGTATTCCTAGATTATATAAGGAAGGTTGTGGTATGAGTGTGTGTGTGTGTGTGTGTGTGTGTGTGTGTGTGTGTGTGTAAGAGAGAGAGAAAGAGAGAGAGAGGCAGAGACAGAGACAGAGACAGAGAGAGACAGAAAGAACCAGAAAGCAGTTTTACTCTGTTTCTTGCCTCTATATCTGCTTAAGTTTCTGTTTTAATTTGCCTTAGTTATTAGGACAACTAACTTGAAATTTAAATGAAACAAGATGCCTTCTCTCTCAAGTTGCTTTTGGGCGGGGTTTGTCACAGGACTAGAAAAAATAATAGAGCAAAAATTGGTACAATGAGTGGGGTTGTTGCTATATTGAACTTAACTATACAGGTTTTAGGAAGAATTCTGGAGTACTTTATAGCTTTAGGGTGGAAAATCCATTTTGTGGTTAGAACTTAAGGGCATGTTCTATGGGAAATTATTAGCTAAGAATGCTGAAAGAAATGCAAAACTGAGGCCTAGTATTTGAAGATTGAGAGAGAAGCGAAGACTCTATTGGGGTCATTATTATGATAGTTCAGGTTAAAAATCAGTAGAAGGGAAAGCTTCTGTGCTTTTCTAGTGCAATGGAAGATTGCACTCTATGCTGAAAATTCAGCTATGATTAATAAGAGACTGGCATCATTGAAGTGAACTGAGAAGTGTTTCTTCAGGCTGAGCACACAGAAGCTGTGGTTCGGGAATGTATAGAATACACATCAAGTTATCAGTTGACAAATGACATGTATGAAATTTCCATATGCAAGAGGGCATCATGGGTAGCATTAGGCTCCTCACTGTATGACAGAGTTGGTGGTCCCACTGATTGGTTCACAGGGACCAATTGGTAAAGCAAGGTGCAACCTCAGGTGCAGTGGAGACCCCAGAATGCTGGGTATGTTATGATCATGGGATGTCTACTAAGGACAGTGGTAAGTGAAGTAGAGCCATCCAAACTTTGCTGCTATGTGTGCTGTGGATGGAAGAAGACTCAGTGAAATGAGCTATCCAAGCCTTTGGGATCTCAGAACATAAGAATTGAGTCTTAGATAGCAGACACTGAGACATAGTATTTTATTTATACTGCTAAGTGCTCCTATGTTCGTATTTTCCCCTTTTAGCATATTTAAGTGTTTAGTTCTCTCTCTCTCTCTCTCTCTCTCTCTCTTTCTCTCATTTTATTTTATTTCTCTTATTTTAATTAATTTTATTAATTAAAAGTTAAGAGGCTTTAAAAGAGAAATTGAACATTTAAACGGTTGAAATTCAAAAGAATGTGAGACTCGTAAAGTTGATTATATTATTTAGTATGATGACATGAGATTGGCAACAAAGAGGAAAGGAAAGATTATAGCTTAGCAGCGATGTGTTTGTGTAGCAATTTGATGAGGGATGAACGTTGCTGGTTAGGATTTATTGTTAATTCAACACAACCAAGAGTCAACCAGGAAGGAATCACAAAGGACTCTACCCTGTCTGTTGAATACTTTAGGTAGCATATGGATTCTGGGGGAGAAACAGTTATGACCTTCATTTATATACATATTACAGAGCTCAATAGCTTCCAATGAATAGTTCTTAACCTATGGTGAGACAGATGACAGCGGTTAACCCTAGTGGGTCACAAAGTGAGATAAACAAACAGACAGACAAAGAAATAAAGAATTGGAATGAGATCTATAGAGAGGAGGAGGAGGGGAAATAAGAGTGGAAACGAAACAAAAACCCAAACTAGAGTAGCTGTAGATTATAGCAATGAATGCATTTTACATGGATAAAATTATCAAAGAATAAATTAAGAAACATTTAAAAATTTACTTTGAAAAGTGTATTTTAATAATGCCTCTGTGGTAGGAAGCTCAGGAGGTAGTGGGCAGAGAGTATTTCATACATGAGGTGACAGAAAGATGTAACCTATTTCTGAGAATTTGAGATGATCTTTATAGTATCTCTAAAAATTTTCAGAGACAAAATAGAAGTAGAACTAATTCAAATGTCCCATGTATGTCCTAAATCTAGCCTCAGAATCTGCCCTTTGTGACTAAGTTAAATGTATTTAATGCCAGATAATGACAATATTAAAAAGCTGTACAGATCAATTTTGAACTTTGGGAATTATTTAGTTGTTCATTTAAATTTTAGATTGGTCAGAATTCAACGGAGTTATTAAATGATTTAAAATAATGTCAGTGATGTTAAGACATAGAAAAGGAAAACAAAAATCATAAAAGCTACAAACCCATAGGAATATTTCTAGGAAAAATGCTAAAGTAGAATTTGCAATAGGGTGAGACAAGCCTAATTTTTTGTGAATGCTTCTTTATTTATGTGATTGTCTGGAGCTAGTCCTTTCATGTCAGATTTCTGGAAAAGGAGACTGACGAAGGCATGCAGATCCCCAGATCCACTCCAGAAAAAGCTTGGTTTTTATGAGAAAGAGACAGTTTGCCCATATTTTACAATATTTCTGTCTGAGGCTTAGATCAAAGCCGCAAGCCATGGTGGGTTCAGCCTGTGCTTGAGTTTATCCAGAAACAATGGAAACATGATATCATTTTACATCAGGGAATGAAACAGAGTGGAAAGAGCAGGGTTCCAGCGAAGGGTTCAGTCTGTGGTCAAGTCATGCAAGAAAAGGAGGTGGAAAGCAAATTGTTCTACAAACTCTATTTTTCTTTGTTAAAATAAAATTTTGATCCACGGGTTAGGAAGATTTGCTGAGAACGAGAAAGCCCAGCATTTTCAAATACACTGTAGACAGTGAGTTACTTGAGAGGCTTTCTTTCTTTCCCCCTTCCTTCTCAGGTCACAACATTTAACATGAAACGCATGTTTCACCCCAAGGACAGCATGTTTTGGTAATAATTATAAGTCTGAATTTCATTTTGGAAGGAAAACAAAATCACCAGATAATCACATAACACCTAAAGAATTGTTTGATACATCATAGTGTATTTCCCCAAACTAAAATAAAAAGCAAAACTAATTCTCTTCCAATAGCATACAAACATATTCACACTTACTGAAATCCAAGTCTACATTGTTTATGAAATATGTTTTGATTGTCTTGACTCCATTATTACTAAGATAAATCAAGACAATAGTTATTTGTCAGAGCCCATCTTCTTCATGAGTTCTACTTCATCATCAAAACTGAAATGTAAAAATGAAATTATACGAACGTAATAAGGACTTCTTCTCCATAGTTGTTGGACACAATATGCAAATCAATGGTGGATGAAAAGCAGGCTTGATCATTTGTTCTTGGTAGGCGCAAAGACCCTGAACGTTTAGGTAAAAGCTTTTAGATCAAAACACTTAATTCCTTAACAATATAAACCTTTGATTCTGTAAATGATACTAGACAAGTGAGCTGACAAGTTCCCTTCTCCATTTGGATGGCAGCAATGAATTGTCAATGGTCAGGGATCCACAGGTTTATATGAAATTCAAACTTAATTTGACATAAAGTTGTCTGTGGTTAAAAACTTAAAAAAGTAAAGCCTAGAAGCATTGCTAAACATGAATAAGAGTTAACACACGTAAACAGCCTTTTATATGCTTCTCAGTATTTTCTAGAAACAACAGAGACTGAAAGCAAAGAGTTTTTTTTAAGACTTGTTAACTCTAATTCTAATCTTAACCCTAATATATTTGTCAAAAATTATCCTAGAGTCACTTGAGATTGAATATCAGCATGCTACTGTTTAAATTATTATACACTAGGACCCACAAATTACTTGTACAGACACATATTAAAAATCACACACACACATACACTAATGTGGTGGTTGTTATTAGTTTTAGAGATAACAGACCATAGACTAAATTGGGAGACAAGTCTTTGGGCACACAAGGGAGAAACTGTTTTGCATTAGTTATTGTGGAAAGCTGCATACTGTGTGTGATGCTAGGAAAATAGGAACTGAGCAAAAAGAGGCACTAATTGCTCCCTGTTCCCAAGCGTGTATGTGATGTTATCCAATGTCTCAGGTTCTTACAACTATGACTTCCCACTAGCACGGATGATCCTTGAGTTACAAGCCAGAAGAAAGTTTTCTTCTGTTAACTTATTTTTGCTAGAATAGCTCATCACAGTAACAGTCAAAGACACAAAGACAGAAATTGTTACCAATAAGTGGGGCTGTTGTGTGATAAACCAGATTATTTAATTTTAGGCCTTTGGAACAAATTTGTGTAAAAAAAATATCTGGAACTTTGGGCTTAGAAAGTCTTATGATGCTAGAAACAGAAGTTACGTAGCTATTCGGGTGAGAGCTTAGAAGACAGAAACGCTAAGGGAAACATGGACAGTAGAAGCTGGGCCAGCTCATGGCATTTCAGAGGGGAACAATGACACTATAAGGACTTGGTTAAGGCTTCATTCTGCACAAGTTGTGAGAATGTGACTAAAGTTGATGTTAAGGATAATGGGCTGATTTGGGGATGAGTGTGAAGAAAAGTGAGCAAAGTTAAAAATCTCACACAGGGGACGGAAGACAACAAAGGAACTGTAACTGACAAAGAATAGCAAAAGTCAAATATATAATAAACCAAAACCCTCCCGTGTTATACTGACTCAGTAGGAAAACTGTCCGGAGGGCAATCTTTGACCCAACAAAGGTTCTGAGTTGTAAATATGCAGGTTTATGCCAAGGAGCTGCAAAGGCAGCTAATAGTCTCTCATGCTCCACACAAACAGCTGCATAGGAGACATTAGCGTACAAAAGTAGATGAAAACAGGGTCTAAGAGGGCCAGGCTCCATCTGGAGATGCCCTATAGCTTGGCAGGGTCATCTCTGTGACATCAGTTTCCAAAGCATGAAGGATGCAAGGTTAAGAAAGTCATGGAAATTTTTGATTGATTTTTATTGAGCTCTACATTTTTCTCCGTTCCCCTCCCTGCCTTGCCCCTCCTCTTTTACCCCTCCCAAGTTCCCCATGCTCCCAATTTACTCAAGAAATCATGTCTTTTTTTACTTCTCATGTAGATTGGATCAATGTATGTCTCTCATGCAACTTTGCTCCACGGTTTCAGAGATTAACTTAGACAAGATTTATATTTAAAACGAATGACTATGCTATCACATGACTTATTCAAATGCAACAATGCCCAGACCAAGATGATTGCATTCATTTACAGTTGCAGTAATGGTTTAGCCAAAATAGTATGTCGTCATTCATATGTCAAGTAAGTAAATATGAGTTATGAAAAAGCAAATCTATTTCTTAATTCTTAGCTGTTTATCTCTGATTCTAAATGCAGTGGTTCAGGAACCAGGAGACAGTAGTTCCAGATTCTAAATAATGAATAAAGAGTTTCTTTTTAAGATGTGTCTTTTTTGCATATACTTTGTGCTTGTGTGTGTGTGTGTGTGTGTGTGTGTGTGTGTGCATGTGTGCGTGCATGTGTCCATGCACACGCACACATGTGCAAATTTGCTGGCGGACCATGGCACACAAATGAAGGTCAGAGAGCAATCTGCTGGAGTTAGGTTTTTTTCTTTCTCCCGTATGCTTCACAGAATTGAACATAAACACATGCTATCAATCTTGGAAACAAGAACCTATATCTATTGAACCATCTCTCCAGTTGTTATATGAAGTTTCTTGGTTTCTAAATCAACCTACCAGTACCACTTTCAATATAATGCGAGCATTTGTTTTATTTTCCACCTGGACCCTAAAGGACCAAAGCTGAACAGAAATCAAAAAGGAAGATCCAAGAGAGAGGTAGAATGTCAACATCTAAATGTCCGTCCTGAAAAGTAGGTTTGAAAGCATTTGAGTGCTGCTTCTTTGTATTCGGCATGGATTAGTAAAAGTCTCCACATTCCGTATGATCATCGAGAAATAGAGAAACTGCTGAACAGAAGATAGGAGTCATGTGCCTTAAAAATTCAGATAAATAGAGCTTATGGGAAAAAGTTCCCACATTGAGGACACATCGCGAGAACAGAGGCATAAATAAGAACTCTGTTGTATCATGAATAATATTAACCTAGAGGCAGAAATTGGAGTTCAAACTAAAGATTATAAACAGGAACAGTCTACTTGTCTTTACTATGAAATGGCTTTTAGGCTTATAATGGAGGCAGGCTGGAAACAATGTCATGATTTTGGAGTAGAGTGAGGAAGTACGTAAGGCAGAGTTTGGAAGGAGGAATGAGAAGGGAGATGCGGTTTAAATACAATCTCAAGAATTAACATAAAGATCAGTTGATCTGATCTAATTGGAGCTCACCAAGGCCAGCTGGATTGAGACTGATGGAGCATGTGGTCAAACCAGACTCTCTGAACGTGGCTGACAAGGAGGGCTGACTGAGAAGCCAAGGACAATGGCACTGGGTTTTGATTCTACTGCATGTACTGGCTATGTGGGAGCCTAATCTATTTGGATACTCACCTTCCTAGACCTGGATGGAGTGGGGAGGACCTTGGACTTCCCACAGGTTAGGGAACCCTGACTGCTCTTTGAACTGGACAGGGAGGAGGAGGGGAAATGGAGGGAGGGGGAGGGAAATGGGAGGAGGGGAAGAGGTGGAAATTTTTAATAAAAAACATAGTTCTGAAAGACATTTCACAATATAGTTATGGGCGTATACTATGTCAAAGAAAGGATTAATTACAGGGGCTACATATGCAACAACTTTTAAATCTTGGTACAATTTCAAAATGCCGCCTACGATAGCTAGACAGGGAAAACAGGCCATTGGGCTTGGCAGGCTGCAAGGGGCTTTACCTGGAAAAACCATCTTTCTGGCTCTCCTCTAAGCTTTCAGAATCTAAATGATTAACCCATGTATGGAAATATATTCATCTCCCTTCAGAACTGTAGACATCAATAATCTTTGGCAACAAACCCATTCTTATAGTGAAATTATGATATAAACAGAATGCTAAGCAAAGAAAAATGCTATGCCCCCCCCCCAAATGTATCATGTTCTACATACTGACAAGAATTGTGAGATCATTTGTGAGTCAAGAGTAAAAAACATGAAATTTGTATAAGAAAAACTGATTCTGATGTGGGCTCACTCTCCTGTGACACCTGGTTTCACCATCTGAGAAGACAGAGACGACAGGAAAGAGATGGTTTGTGGACATTTCAAGGAGGTGATCACTTGTACACCATGAAACGGATGGGACAACAGTATGGTAGATACTGAAGGACTACATAAGAAGGGTCAGAGAAGTGCCATATGACTGGATAAAATACATAAGGCATAAAAATCACAAGTTTTATGCCTCATCTCACCCAAAGAACACTCGATTCACAAAGTCAAGACAGGATTGGTTGGGTAAATGTAGCAGACTTCTTCTTCTTCTTCTTCTTCTTCTTCTTCTTCTTCTTCTTCTTCTTCTTCTTCTTCTTCTTCTTTTCTTCTTCTCCTTCTCCTTCTCCTTCTCCTTCTCCTTCTCCTTCTCCTTCTCCTCCTTCTCCTTCTCCTCCTCCTTCCCCTTCCTCCTCCTCCTCCTTCTTTGACTGCCAGCCCTCAAATCATGACACAAAAGTTATTATTGATCCTAAAAGCTTAGCCTTAGCTTAGGCTTGTTTCTAACTAGCTCTTATCAGTTGAATTAAATCATTTCCATTAATCTGGGTGCTGCCTCGTGGCTCATAGCTCTTATCTCTCCTTTGCATGTCCTGCCTCCTCTGTATCAGGCTGGTGATTCCACCTTTCCTCTTCCCCAGGACCACACTCTTCCCAGAAGTCCAACCTAACCTCTTTCTGCACAGCTGTTGGCCATTCAGGTATTTATTAAACCAATCACAGTAACACATAATCACACGGTGCAAAGGGCAGTAGGGTTGGTGAGAAAAATATGTGGTACTGTTATGTTTAGGCAGATGGTAGGTGCTATTTATTTTTAGAAATGTGATTATAGACACCAGTGAGGATGATGTAATCACCAGATAGATATCAATGGAAGAATCTAACCATTTTAAAAGAAGCACTCCAGTTCTTCTAGTGAGGTCCGAATGCAAGACAGAGGTACAGACTTGAAAAAAAAAAACTATAGATGTGGTTATCAAAATACACAATCTCTAGGTCCAATACAGAGTGCTAGACAACAAAAATTGATCAATTTATAGTCATAGATGTATATGGTTTTGTGCAATTTTTATTCAAAAAATTCAAATATTGATAATTGAGTGCACCAATAAAAATTATAACTCATCTTATTATTCAAAACTGAGTAAATGTTCAGAGCTGGGTCTTATAGCCTGCATGAGTGGTAAAATAATTTTATGACTAAGACTCTAACATTACACCAAATGTATACGGTAATGGTATTTGATGAGGTTCTGCCAAAAGATTTATTAACAGCTACTTGAGTAACTTCAGAAGAAAAACATATTCAAAAACTTTGAGAGAAGCTCTTAAAAATTGTTATCATGATTCTTTTCAAAGAGAGAGGGTTCGGGGCTTTGTGATAAATGAACCTTGGGCCAAGCTTCAACTTTGAATGAGTTATTTGAATTCTTGAACAATTTCCTGGTATACAAATTCCACAATTTATTGCTAGACAACATCATCAAGGTAGTACATGACATGTAGGATGGAGATAGTACAGTAGAGAATCTGGTGAAACTATTGTCACTCAAAGCAAGACAATAAGTTTACGAAAATTACTACTGAGTCCTTGAACACCAGATGAAAATGGCAAAATTATTTTCATTCTTAAAGACTCAAGGGATATAAGATGAATAAGCATAGCAATTTTATTTAATTTCATAGTGTAGCTTCTAGAAGATAGATAATAGATGCTCTGAGAAAATGCTATTTTTCCACTCCATTGCCAAGTTTTTTTTAAAAAAAAAACATTATGGGAAATCCTTTGAACAAAAATGATGCACCTTATCACATGCTTTGAATGAAACAGGACTGAACTCTGTTAATATATTTAAAGCAATATAATATTTGTCATTGACCAAAAGTATAGCAAAAAAATATGGTAAGAAAGGAAGGACAAAAAGCTTAACGTTTGTGGGTGGTACTATAGATTGCACATGAAATGTGAAATATTTATAATCCATGCTAGCATACATGCTCATATGTATGTGACCATTAGCGATCAGGAAGACGGGATGACTTGGTGAAACTGTGCTTACCAGTATCTATGTTTAGCATAATGAGCACAGTAGAGTAGCATACTATCAGGAGAGGCAGCTACACATTGGTACAAAAGCTTCCGCTCTTACATTCTAAGGATCCTCTAGCAACTGTCACTATACAACGTCCAGTATGTAAACAACAAAGAAAACCTCTAATTTCTTGAATCACCATTCCCTGAAGAGAAAAACTAGTACTAGAGAACATTCTAAAAATACTGACACACTTCCACCTCTACAAGAGGAATTCATTATCACAGAAATCAATTTATACTGGGGGTCTAATTTTATCTTCTTTTTCTTATGAAACATCAGTGCTCAGAGAAATTTGTTCTGTTTCAAGGGTATTCCCATGAACATCCCACCATACCAACGTACCGACATTATCATATAGAAAAGGGAGAGCTGTGTATATTATTGGATTAGATCCATGAGTCCAAGACTGTATTTCTCATACTCCAAATGTGGTTCTAATTACATGCTGATCGTTTCACCTCATGAAGAAAACAAAACAAAACAAAACAAAAACAACAACAACAAAAAAAACCCCACCAGTTTGGAGATGAGTCCTCCTGAGCACAGAGAGAAGCAGGATATTAGTCAATTATCAGCAACAGAAAGTCAACGGTGAGTAGCATATAGGGTCTTTATAGTGAAAGTGAATAACTATGATCATACCCTGTTCCTAAAATTATTGTTGATGTGACTTCAGAAGTTGTAGTTCCTAATGACTCTATCCCACATTCCACCCTGAAAAACAAGCACAATAAACTTAAATTAATTGGTGTGATCACTTACTTTATTCCCTAAAAGATCTTTAGATGAGGAAAGATGTCACTAGACTGACAAAGAGATCTTTCTGCTGGTCCTCAAATGGAGATGAGGTTGCTGTTACATGATAAATAGTAGTGTGGCTAATTCATTGAGGCATTGCTTGGGCTTTCTTTCACATTGAATTTTTATGATAAATAGACCTAGGCGATAGCTAAAGTCTAAATGGAAGATCTGAATCTTGGACTTCGAAGACATGCCGGCAAGCAGGCGGAATGGCTGGACATCGAGATGAAGGAAGTTGGGACGGGCAGCAGCAGGAAATTATGGTGACTATCACTCACTTTCGCAATATGAGCTTCAGTGGTGGGGAATAAGATTTTGCTTGTGAATATGTCCCAGGAAGGAAACCAAGCAGAACTATGGAAAAGCTCTCCAAGTGGTGCAATTAGCTCTACACCCTTCCATGAGGATGCTCTGAAGACAGTTCCATACCTTCTGCCAGACTGAAGTCTGCAGTTGCATGCTCCTCTCGCTTATGCGCCCATTCTACTCTATAAGTACCAAGAGCCATTTTCTTCTTGCAGAAATCTCTGAGCAGCTGTGGTTCCAAAGATCCCCCTTGAAGGGCATTGTTGCAAATCAATCTAACATTATTCTCGGCACTGCTCTATTCTTTCTCCCAAACAGATATCATCACTAAGAGTAATCCCAAATGAGTCACCAGCACATAAAGAGCCACCACAGAGTATTTACTAGGGAACTCATTCTTTAACATTATTCCATCTCAATTAGTTTAGGATACTTAAATACGAAGCAGAAATTTCTTGAGGTCAATATGGTTCTAACTTCTCAATGATCCACATTTTAAAGTGCAGGCTTTTCCATAGACTGAATCTTGGCGATACTTAGGCCCTCTTGCCATAAGTTCTTCTTTATACCTTGGCAGTGGAATTACTTCTTACAAGGCTCAAAGTTGTTCTGTTTATCTGTTTCCAGATGTAGAGCCTCACGAATTCCCCATTAACTTTATATCTCAAATGTCCCAAATTTAGCATCCTTTTATAAATTTCTCTTATTTTCCTTGTCTGATCTGAATACAACCTGGGTTATTAAATTATATCTTCGGTGTAATCTATCCTCTTTAAAATTCATCTTTCCACATCTGCACTTGTAGTATCGCCACTAATTAGTTCAATCATTTTATCGTAGGAATATCGTAAATGAACATTATGCAAATCAACCCACATCTAATTCCAGTCTGTGTTAGTAAGGCTGTATGTTGCCTCATTTTTAATTATGTGTCCCTCATACAATTAAACTTAATTAAATATTTGTCTGGGTTAACCCTAAGATCATACTTACTTTGCAAGAAAAATATATAGTTGTGGGGAAAAGACAGCCAAGAAAAAAAATCACAAGAAAGAGAGAGACATGAGCAGGAACTGATGGGCTAAATACATGTTTATCTCATGTATTTAGCCCATCCCTTTTGGGCACCAACAGAAATACATACTTGTACTTTTCAGTTATCCTTAGGAAGCAGCATTCCAGTAGACAGAAAGGCACATGATATCCTATAAAATAACCATAAAGTTAGAGTTCATCAGCATCGAGTAAGAAAGGGTGAGAATATGTGGAGAGAAGGCAAGGCAGTGGAAGATTAAACTACTATACTTGCAGTTAGGAAGTAAGAGAGAAATCATTTTTTCAAAGCAAGTACACATGGAAAACAAACACTGATGGAGATTGTAACTGTGTTCTTCTCATTGTCCACCATGCTGAAGGAAGCAAAACCAGGCAGACACTGTCAGCAGTCACTCACACTTCAAAATCCCTGGGTTGCCTGAATACTCATATTCCCTAAGTGCTGGAGCCAAGTTTGGTTTTGGTTTGAATTCTTCCTTGAGATAGATTTCAAACCGTAGAAAAAGTGCAGAGCTGTTGACTTACCAGCAAGGCGAACCAGATTGCACTTTGTGGGAATCTGGTTCCTGCGGCACAATGATTTCTGGCAGACACAGATTTCTTTCAAAAGCCATTCTGTTAGCTTTGATGGCAGAATAGACCCTTTCTGGAACAAGTATTAATGTTTCCAGTTGTGTAGATCTTCTGATGATTTGCTTAGTTTGGGGTATCCACCTCTTTTCCTTAAAGATATACTATAGAAAAAGCAGACAACTAAAATGTCAGAATGGTACAAGAGCCAGGGAAAATACAATTACTCTTACAAACTAACTCAAAAGAATATTTACTTGGTATTAAATCATTTAATGGTATATAAACATTTAAGCTAAATTTTTATGTGTTAGCATTATTATCTAAAACAAGCGAGTTATTAATACAGTATAAAAGTACTGATATATTCACACACATATATAGAGTTTCTAATGAAAGTTATCACTAAACAAATATCCTTCTAATTATAGAAGCGTCATATCTTTATTATTTACATGACTAAATGCTGCTTTGGTTTTACAGGAAAGGAGATGGACGTGGAAGACGTGAAGTTCTTTTTCTGAGCTCATCAATTAGTGAGCAGGGAAGGCATCAAATGCCATTTACCATGTTACTCAATACCAACATTGTGTTTTCTTCTCATTGCCACCCGTCTGGTTGAGTGTATGCCTGGCTTTGTCTTTTTATAGTAAATAGGTCTTTCTACTGGTGTGCATTTAAAGCTCTTTCACTGATAGTAATAACTTCAAAAACTCGTCAGCCTGTAAGTAGTTGAGTTCTGCAGCTCATAATACTGGTAGTAGTTAAAACAAACAAACAAACAAACAATGGCCCTGTCCATTGCAGAACAAGTTTAGATTTAAAGAAAAATAACAAAAATGGTTGAGGGTCCCAGGTGTTTCACAGATAGCTCCCTACTTCATGTTTCTATTCTGCATTCATGATAATCACCAAGCTAATGTTGCTGCATTGTTAATGGAATCAACTTGTTATTCGGAGGTCCTTTCTCCGTCCGATTGTTCTAACTTCTGTTTCCTGGTTCAGCATCCATTCGGTGCGTTGGCCACAGTTCATCGCCACGGTTCCTTGTGTTTCCGTTGCACTCACAGATTTTCAAAGAATCTCTCCTGTGACAATTTCTGCACTACAGGTCAGCTTGCCTGTGTCATATTCCTTTTCCGAGGTTGGTCTGATAGCCTTATTTATTATTAGATTGCGATTATGGCGTATGGGAAGTCAGCCCTAGGGACATATGCCATTTCCATTGTATTGTAGGAAGGGTTTGCAGGTCCATATGATGGGTGATGCTCCACTGTGACCTTTCCCACGGTCTGCCCTTATGTCAGTACTGACTGGCCGCCCATACTTAAATGAGAAGGCACGACAGTGCAGTCTTCACATAAAGCACGTCTATGTGGGAAATTTAGCTTTTCTCTACAATTTACTCAATGATGTCGTAGCAACAGTAACTCACAGGCATTTGTTTTGAAAGATGTATTACATTCAACTCTACTTTATTAAATGTTAGCTTCTTCAGTCTTTTGGTATTGGAAGCTTTTTCTATATATGTTTGTGTTGCTTGAGTTTAACCCAATCATAGCATGCTTTTCTTTGGCCCATTTTGTTTTTATTTGTTGTAAGGGATTTATTACTTCTAGAATCTGTAAAATGTACTAAGCTCATTTCAAAAATTTCTCTCCCAAAACCTTTGGCCAGTTTGCCTCAGGAGACACCATGGTTCCTATTATTGAAGAAGAACATTAGAAACCAAAATTTGAGCAGCACATACACACATTGCTATGGAAGCATCATTGCATTTACATTCACTCAGTGGATAGAAAGGATATGTTTATATATGGAACATTACATGCTTACACATCTCTTACAAACATTTACACACATACGAGTGCACAAACACACACACACACATATATCAATAGTTATATCTTCATTAAACTAAATTGGTTTATTATTGATGTTTGTAAGTCGAATCCATTTCCATGTAGGTGATTCTAGCTTTCACCCTGTGCTAATCTTTAACTGTTTACACCAACCTTGGCTACTGCCACCCTCCTTTCAATTACTTCACTCTTTAATCTAGGAGTAAAAAAGCTGAAGTTTCTAGTCTGGCAGATACTAATCAAGCTAAATCTTCAAAGTTCATCATATTTTTTCACTCATAGTGTAATTTAGTTTTTGTTTTATCTTTTCACACATATATGGGCATGTGGTATGTGTGTGTATCTTCTGTGTTCGAGTATATGTATGTGTGCATGTATACACAGACGCATATCACGTACATGTCGGGCCCAAAATGGTGTCAAGAATCTTCTTCTACTGTTCTTCCCCTTTATCTTTTGGTGCGGAGTCTCTCAATAAAACCTAGAAATTGTCATTATTCTCGCTAGCCAGCTGTCTCTACTTTCTGAGGCTGGAATTACAGAAGGGTTGACATACCCACCTGGTAGCAAGAACTCCAGTCTTCTTGCTTGGGCAGCAAATGCTTTAGCCACCCAGCCATCTCTTGAGATGTAATGTTCTGTGATTTTAAACAAGCACACAGCATTCATTACGTGTCTCCTATTAGAGTAACCAATACTTTCAGTTTCGTAGAAATTTGTCCTTTACCCTCTGGATATACACAGCATGGGCTGATCATTTTACCTTTGCAATGACCTGCCTTCTCCACTGTGACATTCCAGAAATCATGCACCACACAGTGCTGTCAAACTACCCGCTCTCTGTGATATCTGCGGTATTTGTGACTTCTGAAGCTTGACAATTCATTCCATTTTTATATAAAAATGTTATATAGAGCTGTTTCAAGCTAGCCAGGTTATACATTTGCCATTTGAAAGATACTTTGGTTCCTACCAGTTTGGAGCAATTATTATAAACACACAAGCATTTTCTGTGGGTGCTTTCAACTCAGTGGGTAAAATGGCTGTGAGTCTGAATTTTGTACAAAATTACAGAATACATTTAATCTTGCAAGAAATCACGAAACTGTCTTCGAAATTTTCAGCAACGTTCTATTAGCTTATAAGATCTCATTAGGGTTTCCTGCCCTGTGGGAAGTTCAAGTTCCTCCCCCCTCCCTCCAGGTCCAGGAAGGTGAGTATCCAAACAGAATGGATCCCCAAAATCCAGTATATGCAGAGGAAACATGTCCCAGTGTCATTGTCAATGGCTTTTCAGAAAGACTCCGGGCCAGCCACGAGGGAGGAGGAGGGGGGGGGGGGAGTGGGAGGGTGTTGGAAAGAGGGGCGTAAATGGAAACATTTATAATTTAATAAAATTACTTTAAAAAAAAAGATCTCATTAGGGACAGTAAATTCTATTGCTTTACACACTCACCATAGAGAGGAAGATCGGCTGTCTGAAGCCCGCTTGGGTTATATAGGTTTTATCTCAAAGCAAGCAAACAAACGAACAAAACAGGATATTGTGACACCATCTGGACAATTATTCCAAGTGTTTTTATGTTGGGAACTATGCATGCAGACATATATCCCATGCAAAAACAGGTCTGTGAGCCAAGTTCACTTAAGCAGAACAAAACTTCAATGCGCTCCCCTTCACTGAGCAATCGGTGCTGCTTGCAACCAGCCCTGGAGAACTTACAAGACAGAGGAACGCCATGCCGAAAGGCTGCTCACGTTCTTCACTTTAAAACCACACATTTGCAACCATCTTTTTTTTTTTTTTAGACTCCAAGTTGTTGGCACAACTTCTAGAGTAATGGTTTTATTCTGGGAAACAGTTGTTGCCGTTATTAGTGGTTTGACTGCAGTGTTTCCATACTGCTGCAGTGAGCAGGCTACTCATGTACTTGCGGTTCATCCACAGACCAAAGGAGATTCTGTGTCGAGCCCTGGGTGGAAAGTACTGCTGGTCTCACCGTGGTCCTTTGGGCACATACGCATCTCAGTCTCTAATAGGAGTCATAAAATTTTGGCAACCTAAAATTAATATGAACCTTGCCAATATATGCTCGCTATTTGCTGTTTTCTCTTTAAAGACTTTTACCTTTAAGAATGGAAAATTTTGAGCTAGGCTCCCAATATGTTTCCAAAGAAAATATATTAAACTCTGTAGATGTGACTTTCACCAAATTCAGAATCGTGTTTCTAGAAGACTCAATTATGTGTCACTTTCTTTCTCTTTAATAAGCAAATTGACTTTGCTGTTCTGTTGGTGGGAACATTCAGAGGGAGAAGTAGCCAGAGTATGGCCATTTCAACTGTCCTGTCAGAATATGGACTGTTATAGTACTTGAGAATTAAGGCAAAACAGTAGCTGCTTCCTCATTTTATCTTGCACTCACTCAAAACAGACAGGATATGACCAGAATAGTCTGTCTGTCTTTCTCTCTCTCTCTCTCTCTCTCTCTCTCTCTCTCTCTCTCCCTCCCTCCCTCCCTCCCTCCCTCCCTTCCTTCCTTCCTCCCCCCCCTCTCTCTCTATCCCTCTCTCTCTCTCTCTCTCTTTTCCTTCCTTCCTTCCTTCCTTTTTTTTTTTTTTTTTTGATACAGGATTTCTCTGTGTAACAGTCCTGGCTGTCCTGGAACTCACTTTGTAGACCAGGCTGTCCTTGAACTCACTGAGATCTGCCTGCCTCTGCTTCCCGAGTGTTGGGATTAAAGGTGTGCACCACCAGCCAGAGCAGTCTTTCAATGTAATGGATCTGTTCTGATTACTTAATACCCAATTCAATTTCCCCTTGGATTGTATTTTGGCCCTTCTTTTCTGTATACTGTTCATTCTCGTGGAAAACAATAGTGAATCGGAAGATTTATTTTTAATCTCACTTGGTTGTTCTTGAGAACAATCACATTTCCACAATGTTCTTGGTTCCTGGTAATTGTCAAAACGCTACTGGTGTCAGATGAGGATAAGTATCAACTATTATTAGCTAAAATAATTATTGACAGTTTTTAACACATAAATTCAAAATGGTAGAAGGTTTTCCTTTTGTTGTTCCGTTTATTTCATTTTGCTTCTTGCTAGTTTTCATGCAAAGTGATTTTTTTTTTGGAGATTTGTCCAATTTTCCTTCAACCTTCTCATTTTTAGTTGGGAAACTGCTGGAAACAATCTGGTTTTTGATGCAACCCAAATTTTCGTGAGTATTTGTATGTTCTAAATAAACTCAACTAGGTCATATGACTCACAGGCTTTCCATGGTCTCACTGGCTTTATTTTCTGTCTAGAAACTGCTCAATTAAAATGACTTGATCAGATGGACATTTTTAAATGCTTCTTTAAAAAATATATAATAAAGTAATTTGCAAAGAATACTGTACTTTACATTTCTCTTGTTATTTTGCAAAGTATTTTTTAAAGGTTTGTAGAGTAGACCAGTTTGAGTAAAAAAATGCGTTTTTGAGCCCCTGGAGGGCTCCAGGGCCAGCTGCTGTCTGTAGCTTCAGCTCTGTGATTAAGACTAAGGAAAGATTGATGACAGGGATGAGAAATGGGAAGAGCAGGATCTGCCTTTGGGAAAGCTGACAGACATGTTGGGAGGGATATCTTCTCATTTTCATTACACTTAGGTAAGAGAAACAAAAGGAAAAAAAAAACTTTAGTAAACCAGCTCCTCAAGAGAGTATATAACTCAGCTTATCCAAATCACATTTTATTTGAATCCACTTTTTGTATTGATTTTTATTGAGCGCTACATTTTTCTCGGCTCCCCTCCCTGCCTCTCCCCTCCTGAATCCATTTTTAATCCACTTACAACCACAGTCACTCTCACGCCTTTGTGAAATCCGGGTGCTCATAAGCAGCCTTGTGGAAAATCCACACTTGGAACTAACTCAGAATTTGTGTATTTCTGCCCACGGAGACTTTGATTCTACTATTCCCTTGTTGCCTTGTGCAAGGTGTTTTATCCTTTTGTTTTTAATGGTTAATGCCCAATTCAAATCAAGCCTTTAAAGCTTCGTTCATACACATATTATTCACCTTCAGCTTCTGAGAACATAGCAAACCATGAATGCTTGTGAAGAGCATGTGTTAGGGCGTTCTGAGGTCTTCCTCTCAGCCTATCCATGAAAGTAGACAACTGAGAAGCAGACAAACTTAGAATTGTGGGGCTCTTTTTGTTTGTTTGTTTGTTTTTCTACTTTTCTACTTTGTTTGTGAAGGAGTGAGAACACTCTGTATGATGTTTGCAAAAAGATGCATTTAAATATAGGAAATTCATGAGTTTTCCAACAGCTTTTTCTTAATCACTGGTATTTAAGGGAATATTCTGCTTCATCGTGCTCCAGATAGCTAACATTCATGAATTTAAAGAGACATAATCTATTACACGATTTCCTGAATCCTGACATGATACTTAAGGTCAAAGGTCACAGTAAGCCATACATAGAATTGCACAGAGTTCCAAGGTTTAGCTCCACATCTCCCTGTAGGTGTTTCAGAATTTTAATGCTCTAGTATTGCCTAGAATAGATCAATGTTTTCTTTTTAATTCGTGGAAGTCATGAAATCATGGCCAGATTATTTTCAGGTATTTCCTTTTTTAATTATTTTTCTTACTTGGGAAAAAAAAAAACCTGTGGACATTATATGGAACAGAGAATCTGAGGAGTATCATTCCCAGGACTTCCCTGGCTCTGAAATGATCCAATTTATCCGGAAAATGAAATGGGTCAGCTGTTTATGCACTCATGCTGTTAGGTGTAAGCTGACATCTCAGAAGATTTATGACTAGTCCTTCAATACCTGTCACTTCCTATCCTCCGGGCTGCCACTGTCTAGTAAAACTCAATTCATCTTCCATTAAAGCAGCTAGTAAAAACAAATGGAGGGCAAGCTGAATGGCGAATGGAGTGTGGGGAGGGTGAAGTGGGGATTCAAATTTGCTGAGTATGCGCTCAAATCTCTGTGCACACTTTGACATACTATTCAATAACTATTTAATTACTTAGACATTGAGAGTAAGCAAAGGGTTTCCAAAGCGTATGAAAAGTAAAATAAACACGAAACACTGGAAAACAGCAGCGGTTCCGCTTATGCACCAGCACTTTCTCAGCTATTAGCAGATTCCGCCGTAACAGTCTTTCACTTTTTTTTTTCCTTCCCAAATGTAGCCAAGTGACAAACATCTGTCTCTGCTTTCTTCGCGGGAGCGAACCAAAACCTGGACTGCTTCCAGGCCATCCGGATAACAATTTCAACTGGAACAAGTGACCTTTGGAACAGACTAGAACAGAAAAGCCCCGCCAGGCTGAGGAGAGGGTGGAGTCTACTGGAAGGTTCCCCAGCTTGTTCTCATGAAATTGCTGCTGAGGAGAGCAGTGAAAAGTTAAGGGAAGATAACTTAAAAACGTTACAGCCAATGGAAAATAAATGTGTGTCCATGATACAGAATTCAAGCGTAGTTAAAATTTGAGTTTTAAGTTATCAATATTTGATATACATGCCCAACGAATAGTTCTTTGAGTACAGGAAATTTGAATAGTTACATAACATTCAGGGTATTCAGAATCTCTGAAGCTAAAGAAACATCCATTTGTTTTCGTCTCTCAACTGGGTCAGAATTCTTTGACCTGTAATTCCATGAGAGTTAGATGCTTTCAGACGATTCTCAAGTGCTTAATTTAGCAAATTATTGGTGCAGTAAAAGTTAAAGTGATGTCTAGGAGTGGTGGAGTATGTCTTTAATCCCAGCATTGAGGAGGCAGATGGATCTCTGCGGACTCAAGGCCAGCCTGGCCAATGGAGTGAGATCCAGGCCAGCCAGGGAGACCTTGTCTCACAAAAAGGGTGTGTTTGGGGGAGAAAGTTAAAGTAACGTTACAAAGATTTTCTTGAAGAGGAGGAATGATTATTTTCTCCAATGTTTATTTTTAGAAGGCATGAAACTATTTCTTATATAAGTATGCAAAAGAAATTTGACTCTATATCATCAGCAAGAATATGTTAAAGAGATCGTTAAGCCTTGTATTGAATACTTATGTACGACCTGCTGTGTTCAGCAGCAAAGAAGTTACAGAAATGGCAAGACAATCTTCCTTCATTCATCTATATCTAGTGAATTTCTGTATAATAGTGACTGTCATCTGAATAATGTTGCTTATATGAAGAATTAGGTCTTTGCCTAAGTAGAGAATTTCACGTTGTGTGTATTTAAAGTGCTTCTGTAGATAGAATTTCAGAACCAGGGTATCGCATGGCTAGATAACACCATATAATCAAAAACTGTCCATGCTTAATAACTGTGCTCTGTTCAATACATTATATAGGGACTCAAGAACAAAGAATTCAAATATTTGTCTTGACTTATCTAGGAAGGAGACGCTTCTCACAGAACTCATGAGAGCGGAGGCTGACACACTCTTGATCATATCTGCAGTTTCTTAACTGCTTGAACAGAGTGTCGTTTAGGCAGAGTTTCAGATTTAGCTGTCAAAATTTAAAATGCAGTCTGAGACTCTACAAGTAATTTAACAGAGGCTGAAATCCAATATCATTAGTAAATATTGAAGTTGGAGCTATGGATGGAAATACTGGCGCAGAAAAATATTAGCAGCCAATATTTCTCAATTATGGAAATAACAAAAAGTAAAATGTAGCAGCGTCTAGAAAAGAAACATCGTAAAATTGTCAAAATGCCTACCTCAGTATTAATTTCCACTCTACAGTAAATGTTCTTTGTAGTTTAACAAGTAATTCTGCATTTTTGAGTGCATCTGTCTGTGTGGTAGGGGCAAGCACACATGCGCAAACCATACTTGTAGCGGTCAAGAGCACAGCTTGTGAGACTCAGCTCCTTCCTTCCAATAAGATCTAAATCAGGTCATCAGCCTAGGTGGCAAGACTAGAAATAAAGGAGAACACTCTTTATTGTTGGTCCTGATAAACCTCTCATGGGATAACTGGCATCAGTAGTCAGTGCAAGGTACTTATATTTTTAAAAAGTCAAATGTGTATGCACCCAGGGAAGTAATTGGTTCATGTGATTTTTCTTTGACGAACACCAGTAGCCAGTGCTAGACACTCATATTTAAACGTAATCAAACGTATATGTTCCTAAGGAAGTGATTGGCTCATGTGATATTTTGATATATACATTGTTTCTCACTTATTAATTCATATATTTCTTTTATTTTCATTGGAAGTTAAAATTTCTGCCACCTTAATACTACATTAGCAAATTTCCTAGATATTTTCCTACCTATATTACATATATAGATAAGATAAAGTGAGGAGAAATGCATTTTGTTGAATGAATTGGTGTATAATTTAATGTGCAAAGACAGTATATATGAAACCCATGTGTCCTTAAATGTTTAGGATTGTGTTTGGAAGAGCAACAAATTCTTCTTGACAGTAGAGTTCAACAGTCCTGTGATCAGGTCCACTTAGAAGATGTTCAGCCAAGACACTCTAAAGGAACAAGTGGCTTTGAAAAGCGATATTTATGTAATACAGTTATTGCATCAGATGCTTCTGGTAAACGGAACCAAATCCTGACCTTTGCCATTATCAGCAACAAGTCCATGTTTGCACAAGTGAGTGAGATTTATTCATAAAACTGAAACATGTGTGGGCTGAGAAAATAGGTCAAAAGTTAAAATCTCTCTCTCTCTCCTCTCTCTCTCTCTCTCTTTCTCTCTCTCTCTCTCTCCCTCCCCCCCCAGTTCCAACTACTGAATACAAAAATTAAATATGTAGCCTTAGGATGTATTTATAGATTATTAAATGAATATATCATGCAGTTTAATTTATTTAAAATCTTTTATTCTTGGCAAAATCAAACATATTGTCGAGTTTACATAGAAATACAATTTTCCAATCATGTCTTCATAAAAATTCACTGGTGAAGTAAATGTTCATATTAATGACCAATTATGTACTATTTGATCATGCCGTTAGCAGAACAGATCACCATTAAAAACTGATCAGTAACATATCTTTAATGTGCAAATATCATCTCAGTCTTCTATCATGTTACAATTGATATTAAATGTTTGCTAAATATATACCTAGTACATAAAGCTTTTTAAAGAACAATAAAAATACAAACTCTATCTGTTAAAAAAAGCCATTTATATGGCTTCTAAATATCCTCATTGTACAAATTCCAAAATACTATCTGACAAATAGAACAGCAAAATCTTCCTAATGAAACACATACTACCCACTAATTAAGGTTTGACTTGCAGGTATAACTGAACATAAATAGAAAGGCTCGTCTATACCATAGAGCATGGTGGTATCAATATAGTATCGCATAAGCACATTTGATTTCTGTTCCTAATGAAAAGGTACCTTTAATATCTGCATAAAACTCCATGAGTAAGAATTTACTTGGTTTTGATAAATTTCCTACAATTAAGCCCATATTTTCATTACTTTATTTTCTTATATTGTGACAAACCAAATTAGAAATTTGAGCATATTTTTTTCCTGAACTATCACTGTTAGTATTTTACACCATAGGCAAATATATTGGAAACATATGTTTCCAAAGGTCAGAGTTCATCAGCATATAAGAATGAATACTACGGAATTTTATTGCTCATATTCGAGATGAAGCTGACGAGAAATTTTTGTAAAAAATCAGCTCTGACTTTAACAGAGCAAAAATTAAATTTGTTAAATATGCTTAAAATTAAATAGAATACCTCTCAGAAAATTTAAAGTTTCAAACTAATGTGGCATAGAGACATAAGTTTGATAAGAGAAATACCACATCACAGGATGCCTGAGAATATGGGCAAAATAAAAATAGACAACAGGCATTACATCTATAGAAAGCAAAAACTTCATTTCTTAAAATACCAGAGCAGATGATGGCCCAAGGTTGACAACACATTAGAAATAAAATTTTTAGTTTTTCAGGGAAGCACTTTTTCCCACAACTGTTACTTTTTGAGACAAATTAAACATTTTTAGAATATAACTTAAATGAGTGATGTTATTATTTCATATTTACTAATATTCTAAATATATTTTATATAACACTATTAGAACTTAGATTCTTACTTTAGAATTTAGTAAACTGGTAGAATAATAACTAAATTTTTTATTTTCATAATGAGATGAACATTTTAGATGCAAAATGACATCCATATAATCACTAGTGGCCTGTTTATTGGCATCAAAATAGAACATGTGTAGTTCAATGCTGGTCTCCTGCTTCAGAAATTTGAATGATATCAAGGTATGGCTTGGGAACTAGGATAATGAACTAATGCCTTGGAGAATGAGCATAAATTTCAAGGTAATGATTATTAGAACACAGACAAGGCAGATACTCAGTAAACTTCTCTCTCAATTACAAGTTCACCCACACCACAGAAGGGAACATAAAAATCCAATATACATTACACTAAGTTCTGCTTAAAATAAAAGATAAATCGACAGTGAATGAGGAGGCTTTCACTTCAATAGATTTAAAAACATTTAGATATTCAAAAATATATTGGCACAGATATAATAACTGTCTTAAAATAATGAGTGATGTGCATGTATATAACCAAACTAAGCATAAGTCAGGATCATTCATTCTTGACGTCAGCACCTGCTGTCTAACGGGTCGAGACAAAAGACCGTTCCTTCAAGAGTTAATCCCATTTTGAACCCCTCCTGTAAAGCAGAATAAAATGGTTAAAATTGTTAGTAGAAACAGTAACGGCAAAAGAAAAATCCTATCACCAAGCAAAAGAGACTATGAACAGAAATTAACTTCCTGTGTCTAAATAAATGCAGATTTTGGTTTATCAACCTTTTCCACAGATGTAAAGAACTATGAGTTCTTTTATAAATTAGTGACATTTTGCTGTCTTAAGTATATATACTCAATGTGTATGAGAAACAGAAGAAAATACCAATTTAAGACATGAAGTAATTCTACAATGTATCCATTTCTTTTGTAACAGACATTTTCAATATTCCATTTTACTCTAAGTTCTTTACTGGTTTTTAAAAAATTGTGTGTGTGTGTGTGTGTGTGTGTGTGTGTGTGTGTGTGTACTACAGAACCAGAAGAGGGCACTGCATCCCTGGAATCAGAGTTGATAGCTGTGAGACATTCACTGTGTGTGCTGGAAATCGAACCCAGGTGCTCCAGAAGAGCACTTCATGCTCTTTACTGCTGAGCTGTTTGTCAAAGCTGCTTGACAATATTGACATTTTCTATCTGACTACCACATGCTGTCCACACGCTGGGTAAAACACTTTTGGAAGGACAGTGTTGTAATCCAAACAGAAGGCAATACCACAGACCACTGCACCATCTGAAAGCTGCCCATCAGTTCTGCTTGGAAATTATTTTGAAATTATAACAGAACTACATTATTTCTCCCTTCCCTTTTCTTCCTTCAATACCTCTCATATCTCCCTCCTTGATCTCATTCAAATTCATGGCCTCATTTTTATAGTTGTTGATATATGTATCTCATATATATGCATATATATCGACAATATATATATTATATATATAT
The DNA here is from genome assembly GCF_982192425.1 of Myodes glareolus. Classification (NCBI taxonomy): domain Eukaryota; kingdom Metazoa; phylum Chordata; class Mammalia; order Rodentia; family Cricetidae; genus Myodes; species Myodes glareolus. The sequence goes on along the minus strand of NC_142052.1, from coordinate 33,280,482 downwards.
ATACATATATCAGTTTTGACTTTGACTCCTGATTCTCTTGCGTGCTTTAGAAGGTTAGATGTCATTTAATTAATGAATTTTAAAAGAAAATACGTCAAAGTTTTGTGTATTTGAACTAAGGTTTGGAGCTCAAAGCTAATGACAAAAGTGTTATGTCCTGCATATACCATGGTCTGCCTGTCTGTATGACTTTCCTTTTTTTTCTTTTTTTTTTAATTTTTGGCTTGGTTTGGTTTGGTTTTTCAAGACAAAGCTTTCTCTGTGTAGCTGTAGAAACTCATTTTGTAGACCAAGCTGGCCTCAAACTCAGAGATCTGCCTGTCTGTGCCTACCAAGTGTTAAGATTAAAACCATGGACCACTATGCCTGACTTCCTCTCTACATTATAAGGTGTCTCTGTTCCTCCAGTCTTTCTCCAATATCACCTTGTTCCTAAATCTATGCACTCCAACATACAAAGAGGAACATAGGTATGTACTAATCAGTGGAAACAGAGGTCAGATTGTCAGTTTCCTCGAGAGTCATCATGATAGTACCTGATTGCTTTCATTTGTGGTTATCATTTGGATACATTTATACTTGGGAAAAGTAAACATTACCATATGCAAAATTTAAACACATATGGAGTCAATGCCCAGAGAACCCCTCATTGTGTGTATTGCACAAAGAGTACATAGCGATGTCAGTACCTAAAAGGTTTCCAAAACTTCTCACCATTTAGATGAAAACTATATTCAACAGGGTAAAGGTCAGAGCAGCTATTAGCAATTTAAAAAAGTCTGTATCATGATAAGAAGTATTGGCTATGTGTTTTTGTCAATAATAATTAAGTGCTTTTAAAAGTGAGGACTGAAAATGTCACTCTCTGGTCTTTTATTCAAATGTTTGGCTGCTATCTAAAGACCTATTCACTGTCCTCTTCTAGTATATTTTGAATAATAGATGATGAGAAATTGATGATAGATGACATATAGATAACAAATAAGTAGCTGATATATGATAGAGGGACAAGTCGATGGCACACAGTACTTTAAAATGTTATCAATTCATTATAAAATTTCACCAGTTGTTACTTTCCTGCTCCTGAAAATGCTAGTTATCAGAGCTATCAGTACTGGAAAAGTAGAAAGTCAAAACAAAAAGGGGAGATGCACATCACGCCCTCGTGAGAAAGTGTTTGCTTATGCACCGTTTGCAGTACTGGCACCACGGTGAACCACCTAGACTAATCTGACCAGCAGCTCCTAGATCTTGCAGGCTCATGGCTTCCTTTACCCCGATCCAAACCTCCCTGGACTTTTACAGACTGCCCTACAACAGTTTCATTTTGTTTCACAATGCAATGAATTTTGAATCTTCCTTGAAAATCTTTAAGCCTCTGATTAAAAATGAGGCTTACTCATTTAAAATAATTATTACTAGCTAACATCACAAATAATTACTCTATAATTGAAACGTCAGTCATATTTTCATATGAAACCTTTTGCTGAACTGTATTTTCCTCTGTGAAACAGAGAGCAGTATTTAGTCGAAAGAAAACTCTGAGTAAGTGTTAGACACTGAGGTGAGTACTTCATTAACTGTTCTTACAGAGCGCTCAAGTTTCATGAGAGCAGAAACTTTTCTTCACAAAATATGTTACCTATAATTTTCTATTCTGTTGTCGTGAAGTGAACTAACTTCCTATATTTTACTTCGCATAAAACTAATTTATTCTATGACACACTATTAATTTTTATAGTATCAATTCATTTCCATGACCTTACAATCACGAATAAAGCCAAGAGCGTAATTTCATGCATAAAATTCAACATATTTATATTAATTTGTTCCTGTTCTTAATAACATAGAAAATATAAGTGGATATAGTAGTATCAAATTACTCTCCAAAGAGATGTTTTTATAAACTAACTTTGGTCTAATAAGCATTAGACTGTTTCATTCTCAATGTTTTCACTCAATACTGTTTATTTAAAAATTGAATTTCCTGTTAAACTGATGCTTACAGATTTTTTTAATTATAGTATGTTTGCTTTGATTACACAGAACACAATCACAAGTGAGTTAACCAACTGTGACCTATTCATATGACGAGTGGTTAGTCTCCCAATCACTCATCGGTTCCTGCAATTACATACATACATGTCAATGCATATGTATGCACAGGTTTGTGTGCACATGTATGCTGATGCATATGAAAGCTAGAGATCAATTTTTTGCAACATTTCCCAGGAACGCCACCAACCTCCTTGAGCTATTTGCAGGGAAGTACTGCTTATATTTCATTTGTACATAAACAATTGGCTTGATATTTGTATATCACTCTTATTTATAGACTTCCCATTGTTTTTAAACATATTATATTGCCATATGCATACGTGTATATGTGTACACGTGTGTGTGCTTGCATATTCATGTGTGTACAGACATGTGTGTATGTGTAACTGTGGGTGTTCATATACATTCATGTACATGTATACACAGGCAAAGACCAAGCTTAGGTATTACTTTCCAGGGATGTCTTCCACGTCCTTTGAAACAGGGTCTTTCACTGGCTTTGAACCTCCTTATTAGGCTACCCTGGCCAATAAGCCTTTGCTTCCCTAGTGATGAGATTACCCCGCCTCTTTATGGGTTCTGAGACGATGATTCTCACATCTGCACAGCTTGCACTTTACCAACTGATTTTTCCCCTCAACTCTGCAATTCATTATTACAATTCAAGGAATATGTTTGTGGTTATCAATATCAGTATCAATGGTTATCCTCTTCCCTTGTCTGGCAGAGATACATGCCTTGAGGTTTAAGTTATACCAGACCAAACAACTACATGATTGCTTTCAAATCTCTATTAAATTGCCCAACTCTTTGAAATAAAATGTGGTTTAACATTTACACTTTAAATCTTACATGCACAAAATATCCCTAGAATTTCAAAGTTAGTACTGTAACTCTTAGTGATAATTTAGTTTTAATTCTCTGTAGAAAAGAAAAAAAAAACCAAAGTAGTTAGCTAGGAGACTTATCACTAGCATCCTATGGTGTTCATAGCCTAACATACTATATCAGTCTTTTATATAGCATGTAAAGATACAACAGCTATATGTGTGTATTAGATTAATTAGGATAGTAAAATCTTTCATTTTTAAATTCATTGTAGAGTCTAAAATAAAGAAAGATTTTTACTAAGTATAGTGAAAGTGACCTGGCAAGTAAATCTTGAACTAACATAAACATATAATGAGGTGAACAATGAAATGTTGACAGTCACAAAAAAAAATTAACCTGAAGACCTAAGTTATAAAACCTCTTTTAACACTAATCACAGACATCGATATTAAACTTGTTTGAATAGTTATTAAGCAAAATATGTAAATACAAAATTTTAACTCTTAAAGAGATTGTGATTTCTTTAAATGATGAAAAGGAGATACCAACCATCTCTGGCGCTACCCACCACGAAAGCAGGAAAATAAAAAAAAAGACATCAAGAAAATATTAGAAACATCAAAATGCGAAGCATCACATTCCAGATTAGTATTACCTGATGACCACGTTGCTAAGACACTCCTGGATTTTCTCAAACTGGGTTGCTACAAATGTCTTAAGGCTTATCTTTTTTTTTTTTGAGATTTATTTATTTATTTATTATGTATACAACATTCTGCCTCCATGTATGCCCACATGCCAGAAGAGGGCGCCAGATCTCATTACAGATGGTTGTGAGCCACTATGTGGTTGCTGGGAATTGAACTCACGACCTCTGAAAGAGCAGCCGATGCTCTAAACCCTGAGCCATCTCTTCAGCCCCAAGGCTTATCTTTTAAAACCTACTGAGCTTGTAAGTTTAGTGCTAAAAACAGGTCTGCAAGAAAGTCTTCCTGATCTGCATCACCCTAAGTGTCACTTCTGCCCATTCGCAGGCTCATGTTCGGCACGCACTGTCCCTGATAGCACAAATTAGCACAGGTGGCAACAAAGGAAGGCAATTATTTCCAGAGAGGACACAGTATTACGTCTAATTAGCCAGCCACATTGAAGTGCAAATTTCAAAGTAATTGAGATATAAAGATGAGAATTCACTGTCATTAGACACAATGCAACTCTGTACATTGAGATAAACGGAAGTTTCATAGTGATCTTTGTTTCACCCCAAAATGTTATATACATTTTACTTGATTACGCTTCTTAATGTAAACCTGGTTGATGTTAAGATGTTTCCTAATTATATAAAAATTATATGACTCAGTCACTAATAATTTTTTCAGAGTTTTTTAAAAAGATATGATTTAGTAAATTTTAAGACTCTAAAATATTTTTTTATGGAAGAGGGAATTATAAGTGCCTGCATTTTGGAAATTTTAATATATTCTTTGCAAACATCAAGGCATGCTTTCGGTAATTCAACCTTTTAAAGGCAGGCATATTATTAAATCTAGAACAAAAAAATATGTATAAAATAATTAGAAAAATAAGGCAGTCAGCATGCCATTTATCTAAATGGAAGGATGTTTATATTATTGTCTCAGGGCAGGGCATGTGTTTGCCAGTTTTAGAGCACAGCTATACTCTGATTTGGGGGTGGTAAAGCACAAACAGACAGTGAGTACACCAGGACAAGCAGAAACAATTCTACCTCCTCATATTAGTGTCTCAGCCTTCTAATCTCAGTCACCTCCAAGAAACTGGTGCTTGGATTCTATTAATTATGACATCTATACAATAGGACATAATTATTTCATCCAAATGTCAAGGGAAAATATCAAGAGAAGTCTTCATTCTAATATAAAGATGATTGTTTGTTTCTATTATCGCCCAATGTATAAAGTTTTAGAAACTCATTTCTTACAGCTTACAGAAAAATTTAGAAAAAGAAAGAGAAAAAAATCAATTTGACTCTATTCCTAAAGAAGTTGCCAATGGCGTTTGCCTTCTCAGTAGTCCAGGAGTCATGAGCCACCGTTACAATGCTTCTTTTCAAAGATTTTCCTTCATCCAACCACTTTGCAATTTTGAAATTTGAAACTATTAGGACTGAGACAAAATCTTATAATTTCATTTCAATGGCCTTTTACGTTCTTGACTTAAAAAAATTAGAATCTTGTCATTTTTGTATTAAAAATAAGCATTTTCTTTCCTTGCATATTGAACCATTCATAAAAAGAAAGAAAGACACAATCTCAACATGTGTAGCAACTTTTAGGAGTAATTATTTTTAGTCTAACTGCTTTAAATAAGCCTTTAAAGCAACAACAATGGATAGAGTTTTGGCACCAACATTTTCTTTGCTCCAGATTAAAAGAAATAAACAGTATTTTTGTCCAATCTGTTAAAATAGTCACCTGCATCTCATCTAATTTGGACTGAATATCTGGAGGGAAGTCCCCTGCTCCACAGTTAAATGGGTCGAAAGGTTCAGCTCCAAAAAGGTCCCGTTCTATAAGGAAGAAAACACTCGGTAAGTGAGATGATCAACCATTGGTTGAGACACAACGAAACCAGGACTATAATTTAAAATTATGAATTTAATTATTATAGTATTGTAAGTATGTTCATGATTAAATGAGCTACTGATTCTTATAATATATAATGGGCATTCTTGATCTAAGTAAGCAAAAATATATTGTATGATATTAAAAATTCTGTGGCAAGATGGGATCAGTCATGTTCAGGGTGGCATTGCCATAGGCAAGTGTTGCAAGTTCCCATCCATATGTGAATATTAGGGTCAAATATTTATAACTGTCTCTTTAACTTGCAGTATTTAGGAAACTAGAATGTATTACTGGTGGAGAAAGTGAAGGAAGATCTTAAGGGAACATAAGTGATACAAAGGGGGAAATGCAGAAGAAAGTTTAGGTTGGGAGAGGGGCGGAAGAGTAGGGCAGAGAAGAGGGTTGGAAAAGGTTTAACAAACACTAATGATGCATGGAAGATCATATAGAAACTTACTGTTTAATGAGCTTCATGTATATGTTTCTGTGTTCATATAAAAGAATTTAATTGCAGCTATGCAACACAGAGAATAATGCTCTTCCCAGAAACCATAGGTTGACAAATAGAAAATCCAATATCAAATGTAGGTATCTACTCTAGAGGTTGATTAGGGGTGTCCAGTAGTCTCCACAAACAATACAAAACATGGTTACAGTTTCTGGTTGCCAATCAGAACTTAATGGCCAGACTTTATTGCTGAAGACACTGTACTCTTGGGTCACGGGATATGTTGGCACTAATCAGGAAACTTTATTCCATTTGGCCAGCTTTCACAGTACCATGAGTACCATTTAGGCTTGGCTATTGGGAGAACTCATGGTTGAAGAAGTCATAGATTTCAGGTTGGACCTACTATTATTATCCTACTAAATGGACTTCATATTAAACTGCTTTCTAAACTTAGATCTATGTCTGTAGATTAGTGTAGTTCTTAGACATCATCAAAGATGTTTTTTTGCACAACATATAGTGGTTTGTGTAGAAACTCACAACTGATCAAAATGCAGGAAATACATATTAATGGAGACCTCAGTCGCAAAGGGGACTTCTAAATCCTTCATCCCATAAATTTCGGAACCCTTTTGCAAGAGGAGATAGAAAACCTGTAGAAGCCCTATGAGAGTTCTCTAATTCTATTTGTTGCTGCGTCACGACACAGTGGGAAAGCATTGTGTGAAATTTGTTAAGTTAGCAGTTCACTTATAGCTTATAAACTTTCACCAAGAAAAACGTTAAGCCACGTTGTCTTGAGCAGCATAAAATGACAAAATTTTCGTAGACAACACCAAACCAAATTTTTAACAAGGGTTCTCAAACGAAAGAAACACTTTTTTATTTTAAAAATGGATGGGAATGAAGTATCAAAAGCGATTTTATGATAGGTTGTCCAATGCTAAGGTCAGTTCTCAACACATATATACAAGTAATATTAAATATACACAATGAGTGTGTGTGTTTGTGTGTGTGTGTGTGTACCAATAATTAAGAAGTCCATGAATTTAAAGGGAGAGAGTTAGGTATAAATGAAGTAAATACTAAACTCATGTATGAAATTCTCAAAAAAGTAAATAAAAAAAACAAACAAAACAAAATAGTAGGACATAGTGGTTCATATCTTTAACCTCAGTGCTTTGGAGGCAGAAACAGGTAGGTAGATATCTGTGAATTTGAGGCAAGCCTGGTTTAGATATATAGGACAGTCAGAGCTACACAGTGAGATCCTGTCTTGAAAAAAAAAAACTGTAGGGAAACATGAAGTTGTGTGGCCTTGTTGCCTTGAGAGACATGCATCACATGTTTTTTAGGTTAGATTCCATTGTTCTTGGGGCACAATGTGCCTTCCAGTTCCTGAAAGACTGATGCACTCTCTCAGGCAGTGAAGCCCTGTACTGCTATGTGTTTCTCCGCATGATCCCGTAGTAGTTAGGGAAGTATGGAAGCTTAACAGGACATTTGATCTTTGATGTGGGGATTCCCCTCTTTATGCTATGAATATGTTTTATTGTCATTGGTTAATAAAGAAGCTAATTTGGCCTATGGCAGGTCAGAATATAGGTTGGCAGAAAAACTAAACTGAATGCGGGAAGAAAGAAGGAGCAGTCAATCAGATGCCCTGTAGCTTCCAAAGGAGAAAAAAGCTGGAACTTTCCTGGTAGGCCACAGCCTCGTGGTGATACACAGACTGATAGAAAGAGGTTAATCTAAGATGTAAGAGCTAGCTAGAACAAAACTTGAGGGAGGTGGGAACTGGGATTGGTATATAAAGTGAAAAATGACAGTTTTTTTTAAATAGCCATTAAAAATAATTAAAACTAATTGACATGTGCGATCTACTTTGCCAAGTTCCACACAGGAAACAAAAAGGCTACATTCCTACCATGCACCGCATCATGCCTACCATACACTGCACCATTCCTACCATGCACTGCATCATTCCTAGCATGCACTGCATCATTCCTACCATGCAGTGCATCATTCCTAGCTGCACTGCATCATTCCTAGCATACACTGCATCATGCCTACCATGCACTGTATCACTTCTATCATGCACTATAGTCTTCTGCCAACACTTTAGGACTGCATGTGAAAGGTCTTAGTGCATAACAATTAATAAATGGGACCTCCTAAAATTGAGAAGCTTTTCTGAGGCAAGGGACACAGTCAATAAAACAAAACAGCAGCCTACAGAGTGGCAACAGATCTTCACCAACCCCACAGCAGACAGAGGTCTGATCTCCAAAATATATAAAGAACTCAAGTAACTAGACATTAAAATTCCAAATAATCCAATTTTTAAAAATGGGATTCTGATCTAAACAGAGAATTCTCAACAGAAGAATCTCAAATGGCCGAAAGACACGTAAGGAATTATTTAACATTCTTAGCCATCAGGGAAATGCAAATCAAAATGACTCTGAGCTTCCATCTTATACTTGTCAGAATGGCCAAAATCAAAAACACTGAGGATAGCTTATGCTGGAGAGAATAAGGAGAAAGGGGAACACTTCTCTATTGCTAGTAGAAGTGCAAACTTGTCCAGCAACCTAGGAAATCAGTATGGCTGTTTCTCAGAAGACTGGGAATGAATATATCTCAATAATCCAACAATACCACTCTTGGACATATATCCAAAGGATGCTCAATCATACCACAAGTTTATTTGCAGAACTATGGTCATATCTGTATTATTCATAATAGCTAGAACCTGAAAACAACCTACATGCCCCTCAACCAAAGAATGGGTAAAGAAAATGTGGTATATTTAAACAATGGAGTACTACTCAGTGGTTAAAAAATACTGACTTCTTGAAATTTGCAGGCAAATAGATGGTACTAGAAAAAAACAACCTGAGTAAGGTAACCCAGACCACAAAGACAAACACAGTGTGTACTCTCTCATAAGTGAATGTAAGATATAAAGGATAACCAGCCTATAGTCCACAACCCCAGAGAATCTGGGGAACAAGGAGTACCCTAAGAGAGATATACATGGATCCCCCAGGGAAGGAGAAATAGACAAAATATTTTGAGGAAATTGGGAGTGGGGTGGGGGGAGGGAGAGGGAGAGGAAAAAAGGGGAGGGAGGAGGAGTAGAAGAACATGAGGGAACAGGATGGTTGAGATGGGGGAAGGACAGAGAGGGAGAGCAAGGAAGAGATTATCTCGATTGTGGGAGCCATTATGGGGCTAGTGTGAAACCTGACACTGGAGAAATTCCCAAGAATCCACAAAGATGACCCCAGCTAAGACTCTAAGCAATAGTTGGAAGGCATCTGAACTGACTTTCCCTTATAATAAGATTTGTGACTGCCTTAAGTGTCATCATAGAACCTTCATCCAAGAACTGATGGAAGCAGATGCAGAGACCCACAGCTAAGCACTGGCTGAGCTTCTGGAGACCAGTCCAGGAGAGGGAGGAGTGATAATATGGGCAAAGTGGTCAAGACCATGATGGGGATATCCATAGAAACAGATGACCAGAGCTAGTGGGAACTCTCTGACTCTGGACTGACAGCAGGACAGTCTGAAAGGACCAGACTATGCCCTCTGAATGCGGGTGACAGATGTGTGGTTGGGGTAGTCTTTGTGTCCATTGACAGTGGGACCAGGATTTATCCCTAGTGCTTAAACTGGCTTTTTGGAGTCCATTCGTTTTGGAGGGATACCTTGCTCAGCCTAAATATAGAAGAGAGGGACTTATTTCCACCTCAAATTGATGTGTCAGATATTTTTACCTTCCCATGGGAAGTTTTACCCTCTCTGCAGAGTGGATGGAGGGTGGGGTGGGGGGAAGGTGAGGGAGTGGGAGGAGGGGAGGGAGAGGAAGTAGGATAGGTACATAAAAAGAGAAAAGAGAGTTTCAAAAAATAAATAAATTTTAAAAAGAAAGGTCTTAGTGCATACATAATAAGGTGGAATATGATACCAATTTTTCCAATAGACATGGTTTGAAGATTTGATTCCTGGCTATTGAAATAACTCCTTCAGAATCTGTGACAGGGCATAGATCAGATCAAACCAGGAAAATGAATGCCTACTGGGTGCTTTCTGATGTACCAAAGAGAGACTGTTTGCAGATATGTAGAATATACATCAGAAAAAAAATGTTTTTGAATATTTAGTATATCAAAGACAATCCCATTAAATAACAGTATACACAGAAAAAAATCAAAGGATACACACTCTTTACATATTCTCCCACTAAGGCTACATCAAGGCCTTGTAAGAATATCTAAACTACTCTAGTAAGCATATTACAAATGGGTACATAATGACTCCTACCTATTTTGAACAGTTAAGATATTAAAGAAAATATAACTGCACAATTGAACTTTTTATGATTCAAGTAGACGTATATCAAAATCTCATTGTCCACATTAGGTTCAACTTGCAAATGGAGATGTATTTAGAATTTTTTTCACTTATAAAGTAAAATAGAATTAATCAAATTTGAAACTGATATTAAAGCATAATCCTTCAATAATTAAAGCTGTTGGCTTGTTACGTTATTCTTACAAAATGTGAAAGATAGAAAGCACACCCAAACAGCGAGAATATGAATATTTTTAGAGTGCTTACGGATTTCAGCAGATCTGCTAGGTACTGGCGGGAGCTGTGTGCCATTGCGAGTAGGTGTCGGAGACTGGTGTGATAGTGGGGAAAAGGGAACCATATCGAAGATGTCAGTGGAAGGAGATTTCACCGTGACATTGCCGGCCTGCAGCAAAGATAGGAATCAGTGTGATGACCCATGCATACATAATACTATACTGAGAATGTCATATATGTAAACCACACAAACACAGTCCTGAGGTGAGTCAGATAACCTACCACTGTGTAAATGAAAAGTGGTTAACAATAGTTTCTAGTGGTTCAGACGAATACACCAAATGTTCACTTAGAAAACCACAAAAACTTGTTCTCAAAGTCAGTAGCAACAGTAGTGTGGACACGGTTCAAGATTGATGAGCAAGGTGTGTTGGGTTTTTGTATACTTACAAGCCATTGTCAACTCTGTCAGAAAATAGCAAATACCTTAGAAACTATTTGAATAGAAATGAAAGTTTTGAAATGGACATTGCATGAGGTTTTGAACAGAAACCATCGAACATAAGAGACTTTCTTAATTGTAAATGTTAAAACTCAATTGACATTTTTGTATTCTGAAAAGTAGAGCACATTAATTTGCAAATTTAGGAGCAAGTAATTGATATTTATTGCAGTAATTTTATTCCTGAATAGTTTTATGCTTTCAACATAAAACAGTAACCTTGTGAAACAAATTAATAACCTTAATTAAATTCTTAAATTATACAATACAACTCAGGACTGGGGAAATATACAAAACTGAACATTAACATTCTCTGAAAATGCAGTCAAAAATAATGAAAAATGGGAGAATTACCAATGTGCCACGCTAGGTAAAATATAGAATAATCTATGGAGACTGTCATATCTGATTAAAGGATGAATTCTTTAGAGAGGAATAGAACTTTCTACTTTTCCTATGAGACTGGGGAAAGATTGCCAAGAGTGACTCATGTTGGCAGTAGAGTTCAGAATAGGAATCACAGGACACTGGTTGCACGTAGAGAGAAATGGGTTAGTTGTTCAGTTAAAACGCGTGTTAATACATTTTTTCTACATAAAAATTACCACTATTTGCCCTTCTTCAAAATTTTCCATTATACTCCTCACCGCTTCAACCGTTGGGAAGGTTGCTCTCCTAGTCCTCTTCTGTCTTCCCTCACATCCATATCTCTCCTTAGGGCACAAAAATATTAAATCTTACCGGACACTAGAAAGCAGTAATATTGCTTCTCTCTCCTGGCTTCTGTACTGATCCTACACCATATTCTGAGCTTCTAAACTCCTAGGACACTCTGCTTCAAACTCTGCTCAGCATAAACTTAAGAACACAAAAATCCCATAAAGGCCCTAGGTCCCATCACATTAATGCAAGGCATAACTCCTTTTAGAATTTCAGAAGGACACATTCTACAAGAACCTCTTTAAGTAGGGAATGGATAGTGAGCTTTCTGCTTAGCAAGTCACACGAGGTCTTGGATTGCTGCTCTCAATGACTGGCCTGAGAAGGCAGTGGTATTAGTGTTCTCACCAACAGTCTGGAGCCAGGCAAGCTGACAGGAGTGACAGAGATGGAAGACATGCTTAGACAGAGATGGACCCTTGCTGGTGCTCCAGAAAAGGATGGGCGTCTCAGAAATGCATGTGGCACGTGACCAGACATGCTGTGTGGCAGCCGAAGAGGAAAACAGAACAAGAAATATGCTAAGAAGGAGTAAGGAGGCTTGGAGAGAGTGAAGAGCATGAATGAAAATGGCTTGGGAAAGAGTTTTGTGGAAACTTCTTTTCTTTTTTTTTTAAATCTCCAGAAATTACTATAGTGTTTATTTCAGGCTCTTATGCAAATTAATCTACAAAAATAGTCACAAATGACATTGTTCTTTGTGATAGGTGAGATGTAATTTTTTTGAGTTTATTTATTTTTTCAGGTTTTTATTAATTATTATTATTATTAAAATTTTTTACCTCCTTCCATTTCCCTCCCCCTCCCTCCATTACCCCCCTCAAACTCCGCTGAAGATGAATATCCGTATGAGTTCTCACTGATCATTTTTAATTGAAATATTGTCATATATTCAGAGTTTTAAACAGAATTTTGGAATCACCAGGACTTCAGAGGAAGATATTAGAGAAGAAACTGAGAAAGCCTGTGATATGTTTTAGGGTCTCGGTGATGGGGCTGCTCACTAAGATGAACAGTCATGGACATGGGAGACATTCTGGCGAACAGTTAGTGACTGGAGAATTTTCTAGTGTTAGTATGCATTTTAGTAATCTTCCAGACTTTGTAAGTATGACTATAGCAGCATTTGCATTTTCACAGAGGTAATGCCCATAGGTTGTAAGATATAAAACTCTGTAAGCTCAGAAGCAAAGCTAAAATCTAAATCAGTGGCTCCTGCTCTCTGCCCATCCTGAAAGGAGTTCCTCAGGGTAAGACATGCTGGAGATGGAAAGGAAGTTAACAAGGACCTCATAGAAACTGGAGGCAAGTAGCATAGTAAACAGGGTCTGAGTATCAAGACTTTGGGAGTCACTCTCTGTCATAGACACTTCCTGTCAAGAGCTGAGCTCTCTCCCGGTGTCAAGTTCTATAGTTGCTAATTAACTCAACAAGCTGACATCAACACTATAGTTGAGTCTTTATTCATTTGCTATAATATTATAGGGAAGAGGCTGGAAAGAGGAAGCCACACTACATCAACACTCCATTGCATTTTCCCCCATAGGAGTCACTGAAAGGGTAGAGGTAAGACTTGCGGTTCTAGTTCACTGCTGAGGGAGCCTGAACAAAAGATTCACCAGGGTTCAACTTTCGGTTTTTCTATTTTTTTTTTCTTTTTGGAAGAGAGAGAAGTGCTGAATACAGAATCGGAAAGGGGAGACGTGTGGCAAAGACCCTCGGCATGAACAAATCTGGCAGCAACATTAAAGAGATTCCTTGCCCAAGAGTGTCAGATGGAGGCTTTTGTATCGAGGCTTGAAATGCAGAGACCCATGAGCATATGGCCAGCTGGGAAGCAGGCTGAACTCAAAACTGTCCCAGCTCTGAGGTGGTGGCGTGGTGGGTGGACAGCCCTGTTCTCACCAGTGTCCCGATGTTGACTCATTGTAAAATTCATCTTTCCTGCACTTCTTCTTAATTTGTATTTTAAAAATTGAAATACAGTCACACCATTTACTCTCTTCCCTTCCTCCCTCCAATTCTTCCCATATATATTCCATATAATTCCCTCTCTCCCTCCCAAACCCATGACTGTTTTTCTTTAATTATTACTGTTATATATGTATATAAATGGATTAATACATAGGTACAACCTACTGATTCCATTTAGTGATATTTCTTTGTCTATGTTCTCAGGGACCAATACTGGATAACTAATTAGGGGGTTCGTCCATGGGGAACACTAATTGCTCCCCTCTCGGCACTTGTTAATTACATTTTAGCATCACTTTAAAAAATAATCCTTAAAAATAACAAACCTTCTAAATTGAAACTTATACCACCAGGAAAGTACTATTTCAGGCTCCCAGATCTAAAGTGGGTTTATAATTTCTTAATTATGAGACCTATTATCTTATATTTCATGTAAAAAATATTTAAGTAAAATGGTTGTGACTAACCTAGCCACAAACCATGAAAAGACGCCTGAGGCGAAGGCTCAGTGCTGTGTGCAGGGACTGCCCGAGGGATCTGGACAGAAAGTGTGCTTGCTTCCCATTCCATAGGCTTTATCTCAGGATCGTCTGTGTGCAGCCAAGCAATTCTGAAGCTGGGAGGTAGTCATCATTTTCTGCGGGCACCAAATGTTCTTTACCAATGCTCGTGTTTACACTTCGTGCCTCTGTTTAGAGACTCTCATTTGCGTTATTGTGTAATTGAGAGCTTTCATAATGGGTTCTTGCTTAGCTTGAATGCAAGAGCATTTGAGTAAGCACGTTGTTTACCCACAACGAAATACACATTTTAAGTTGTAATTGTCTTATCGAGTCTAATCAGTGGCTGCACAGTAGATTATATAAAAGTAGAATTTCATCTAACACTGGTTAATTGAAAGGGAGACATTTGCTTCTCCCAGCAATAGACAGTCCAGTACTCCTGGAAACTATAATTTTATTCATTTAACTTTTGGGAACAACTTGATTTGTTTGAAAGCTTCTGTACCTAGTAAAGGAAAATGCAAGTACTCAGACACAGGAATCATGAGGAAAAATTTGACGCAACTTGGTGTACCCACATTTTATGAAGGGACAATCTCCTGAAAGTATTTTCATGCCCCAGAAGGGCAGAATAAACCCCCCTTTCAAATATAAATATAAATATAAATGACATTGCCATGCAATTATAATGAACGTAAATCAGCTTGCTTCTAGACGATTGGTCCCAAACGGCAGCAAAACAGCCTCTCATTGTTTGCCAAACCACGAGAACACAGAACAGAGCAAAGTGTGGAGTCAAGGAACGGAAATTTCTCAGAGTTTCTAAATGATACTCTTGCCTGAGGACCAATTTCTAAAACCAACCAAAGGTTTCCACAATCTCAGTGTATTAAGAAGATACATATTATGGGTAATATCAAGGCCTATTTCATTTCTCAGAAAAGGAACCCGTGACTTAGACCACGGAGTGGGATTTAGGATTGTGAACATCCTGTGTTAGGATGGTCAATACAGAGGTCATCTGTTTCAAGGGGATGCTGCACTCAGCACCAACACACTGAAAACTCATTAAGTATTTATATGGTGACAATTTAATTATGCACATGAAATTCACCTTTATTATTGTATGTGGGAACCCTAATCAATTCTACTATTTCTTCAGCTACAATACAGAACACCACTTCCATTCCTTTAACCAAACTGCTACTAAGTTTACCCATCTTGTAAGCACCCTCTATTTTATTCCCGAGTTCCACAAAAAAAAGTAAAATGTACAGCATATACAGAATTTCAATTATAGAGCAGGCTTTGGGAACCCTGTGAAATGTTCTTTCCTAGTGTGTCCTTGAAGGTAACATTCGAGCTTCACAAGAACAGATGGAAGTTATTTCTAACTCAACAGAAATGGGTTAACCTGAAAGCATATGGCAAATCACCAAATAAGAGATGCTTACACTTTAATTTGTATTTTAATTATTATAATCTGTCATTTTTCCAATGCAATAGTTTGACCCATTCCAAATCTTTAAAAATAGGTCTTCATATTAAAAAGTTGAAGGTAATATAAACCTATTTTTAATATTTTACTATTAGGAATGTGGGAAATTATTTTAACAGTGGTCAAGTAAATATAGCTATACTTAGTACCTTGCCAGTTTATTTCACTGCTGCAGAAAAAAATAGAAAATGAAAAACAAAGACATTTGTTTGTTCATAATCTCATCAAAAAAGAAAAGCCCTGAAATGATCTACACACAAAGAACAAAATGGACTTAGTAGCTTGTTTTTATATATTTGTGAAAACTATATATATATATATGTGTGTGTGTGTGTGTGTGTGTGTGTGTGTATATATATATATATATGTAAACACATATGTATGTAACAATAATAATAAATGAAAAAGAGGCTCTCACTTGGAGAGTAGGGAAATGGTTTGGTCTGAGTATCCATGGAAGAGTTGGGATGAGGGTACCTGGGAGCTGGTGGAAGGAGGGAGGGAAAAGGGAGAGAGATGCAATTCTATCTTTATTAAAAATGTACCGAAAACAAAGAACAAAAGAGGGTAGCAAAAGCCTGTAATGATAGATTTGCCATAATTCATAGTTTTAGCATTACTATCACTTAACTTCATCTAAAGTGTAGAAATCTAGAAGACTTTTGGATTGACACTCCTTTGGTGGTTGAACTACCCTTTAACTGGGATCACATATCAGATATCATGTGTATCAGATATTTACACTACATTTCATAACAGTATCAAAATTACCGTCATGAAATAGCAGCAAAATAATTTTATGTTGTGGTCATCACAACATGAGGAACTGTAGTAAAGGGTTGCAACATTGGGGAGGCTGAGAACCACTGCTTCAGGTCTCAGTAAGACCCTTAAACCCATGAGTCTTGCTTAAATGAAACTTTGTCTTCTTTAACCAACCTCTCATTGTATCTTACTGAAACCTCCCATGCTCAATTACAACCTCACCCTTGACTCTTTCTTTTCACAGTTACCCTGTGTTAGTGTAGGACAGTGTCTGCCTTGAGACACGTTGACAAGATCTGTTAGGGAGGGAGTCATTCTGAGAATGCGTTCCAAATTCATTTGATCCTCCCAAACCATCACCTTCAATGAAATGGCCTCGAATTTCTGTTCTCATAGGAAGGAAACAGTGAATATTCTTTGGGTTTGCATCAAAAATAATGACACACTTAATTTATACTTTGAGAACCCAAAGACTGAACCAAAGCATGCCTGAGAAGTTCTAGGAACAACCACTCAAGATTCACTGGAAAAGCACCCTCCCTCATACTGTGTTTTTCAACAAAACTTAAAATAAGCATTTTAACATGGCTCAAAAGGGTGTGTATTTCATTTTGCATATTTTTGGGTGAAAGCAGAAGACTAAGCCATTGTTCTGAATCTTGAGAAAAGGGAAGCAAGCCAAAACAAAACAACACCAAATCCTCGAGGGTTGTACAAAGCGAGAAATAAGGGTAAGAAGGATTGCGATAAGACCAATAAGCCCACAAAGAATATTGTCTGCACTCAGGAGTCTGCCAACTCTTTCTGTTCAGCCATAGCAGCAGACCGTCTCCAACACTGGGCAACGGATAGACCAACTCTCTCAGTACAGAGGACAGAAAAACACTTTACTTTAAAGAAGTAAAGTGAAAAAATGATCAGCTTCCAGGTTGTGCTAGTTTGAAGTCCTAAGCCCAGTTCTCATCAGAGAAACATCCTTCTTCATGGTGATGAACGGATAAGCTATTATTATATTATTCTATAAAATTATATATAAATACTATATATAATATTTTTCAACAAAATCTTTTCAACAGTTTACTGGTCTCAATTGTGTTCAACTCCATGCACTCATGCTTTACGTTAAACAGTGTGAATAAAATGCATTATAAAGATTGTTAGTGGTACAGATTATTAAACAGGAAAATATTCAGTATTAGCTACATCATTGCTAGAAAACAATATAGCTTTAAATTGCACCGCTCTCAAAAATAATCTCCTTGGCCGAAATCACTTAATAATGGTATCATCCCTGGTATTGGGGACAAGATTTAAAAATGGATCAGGTCAGCCACAAATAATTTCATGCCAGATGTTTCCATGATGTCTGAACCGAACCTGCGCATTTCAGTGTCTGAAGCCACCACGTTCAGTACATAGCCCTGTCCTCAGTCTCTTTCCTAATGTGAAGCCAGCACCACAGGGCTAGCTTGCATGGACATTGTGACTAACTCCAGGAAGCAATAGCCAGCATGAAAGAAGGACAGGATTTACTACAAAGGGAGAAAGTATATTCACTCTTAAGATCAAAGTGAGGTTAAAATACTTTTAGGTAACATGGGGTAACAAAAGGAGTAACGTAAAAAATAACCATGCTCTGAACTATCTACAAAATTTAAACATGAAAAGGCATCCTGCTGAGCAGTCTTAATCTTAACCAGAGTTAGTTTTATTATTGATCACAAAATGATTTGATTCAATGAGGAATTCAAGAGCAGGAGGTGTTCGACATCATACAATGACACTCTCAATGTACTTACTGGAGAGGATGACACTTGACTTATTCTCAACCGGTTTTCTAAATCTTGGACTTTATTTTTAAGTTCCATATTTTCTGTTTCTAAATCTTGGATCTAAAAATCAAAAGATTCATTGAATGATTTTCAGAATTATTTTTTCTTGGAAAATATTGGCTGTTATCTCAGTTACATCAGCAAATAACATTTATAAAATTCATTTATATTTTATATTTGTAAAATTCAAAAGTCTTTGGCGCACAAGGAGCATTAGTTGCCACAGTTCGGGAAATATCAGAAGATCCAAGGTCACTAGAACGATAACAAATTAAAAAAGAAATACTGTGTGTAAAAATTTTATGTTCCTAATATTTTTTTCTGTGTTTACTTGTTGAATGGTGCAGTTTCTACCCCTCTTGGGGTCTAGAACCACAAGACAGAAAAGCTGCCTGTGAGCACTGTAGGGTGGAGATGGGGCATAATTAAATTACGAAGGAATCCGAGCTGCATGGGAATCCACTTACCCAGCATCTGCTGCCTCTGCTGCTCTGATCCCCATGAGAAGCATCAGGAAGTGAAGCAAAGTCACATGAGAACACTAAGTTCTTGCGGGAATTCAATATAAAACAGTTAAAGACTGTGCAGAGGCCCCGGGATGAAGAGTTATAGGAATATGCTGAGAGCAGCGCCCGCCGTGTTAGGGACAATTCATGGCAGGCCTTCTCGGTTTGTTCAACCATACACAAATTTCCCTGTACACACGCCAGACAAATGTGAAGCAAGAAGCTTAGGCTACTCACTCTTTTCTGCATCCCGGCAATCTGCTTTCTCGTCTCCACATCTTTCCCACCAGATTCTAGAAATTTCCTGTATGCCAGATCAAATGCTTGACCAATTGTTAATGTTATTTCTTCAGCCTTTGAAAAAAAAAAGCCATACAGTGAAGATCTGCATATTAGTAACAATTAATCAAGGCGTTATTTACCCCACCCCCTAACCAACCAACCAACCAATCAACCAACTAACAAAAAACTGGAGCTCTTCAGAGACATGAGTTGAAAGTATTCGGTGCTAGCATAAAGATCTAAAAGGAGGCCACCAAAGAGCAGTAATTTGAGTTAGAAAGTCCTGTGAGTTCCTTTTGCAGACTCCCCTCTGTTTAATTGAAGAGATTTCTGCAGCTGTTTTCTCACTTCCTGAAATACGTAGTACCAGTTAAAGGCAAGCATCAAACTGAGTGGTTTCTCCTGCTGTCTTGTTACTGCTTTCTTTTTCCAATGAGAAGGAGTTTTAAACTCTGGGCAGGTAGCATGAACGATGTCACCAGGGGTAGGCGCAATCCCTGAACAATTCCAGGGAAGCCCTCTCTAGACGGAGCAGCTAGGTCCAGGTGGTTCATTGCTCCTCACATAACTGAGCAGTTTCAAACAGGGTCAGATCTCAAACACAGGCGATGAGGGCAGAGACGTGAAATTTTGTATGAGCGCTTCTACTTTTTAGTGATGTTAACAATTCACAGTTTTGTAAGATGGTGATAACTGATCAAAGTACACCTGTCATCAGCATTGGATCTGGTGGATATTCTATCAAGAAGAAAGATGATGCTAACTGAACAAAGGACAGCTGTCATCTGAATTGGACCTGGTATGTATGCTAACAAGAAGAGACAGCTGCAGACACCCCAAGCCACTACCCCATTCCTTCTTCACCTGAATCTTCAGAGTTTCATGATATTTGCATAAAGAACTCTTGAAATATTTATTTGCTTAATTAACCAGGAGTTAAGAAGTACAGATAAATGTTATAATAAAAGCGATGTGCCTGTTTTTAACGATAGGACAATGGTGGTTGCTTTAAGTATTGAAAATATCCCCCTGGAACAAATCGGCATTGTAATACTTTTTAGGTGCTATAAGCTACCTAAAACATTTTCTTAAAATTTAGATATTTAACTGACACTGTCATGTCATTAAAGGAGATCTTTGCTATACAAAATAAAAATGAAAAATGTAGGCTGTTTCAAATATTAAAACATAGAATATGACTATAAGAATTCACTATAAATGTTTCCACTATAGACATATTGGGTAGAGAGGATTCCTCCGATATTAATGATGCATGTACGTCTTGACAATACCCCAGTTTTCTACAAAGAATCAGTGGAAATTGTATAAATGTAAAATTTTAATAGCATAGTATGCTTTAACCAGGAAAAGGAACTGCAGTCCATTGTATAGTAGAATAGGCCTTTATTTAAATTAGAAACAGAAAATGTGTGGATTTTGTTTTGATGTTTGAATGTTTGAAGTAGAGTCACACTGTGGAGCCCTGGCTGGCCTGTAATTCACTTTGTGGACAAGATTGGCTTTGAACTCATAGAGATCTGACTACTTCTGCCTCCCAGGTGCTGGAACAAAAGATGTGTGCAACCACTCACATTCTGTCTCTGCTTAGCTTTGCAGATCTGTGGCCATCAGTGAATCTCCATAGCATTTATTTATTTAAAGTAAGAGAAACGTTTGGCTTGAAAAAGGCCATCACTTTTCTTGTGATTGTTTTTGTGGTGGCATATTTGTGAACTCGGACGATGTATTGTTGTGACTGGTGTAGTAAATACCTGAACGGCCAACAGCTAGGCAGGGAGGATAGATGGGATTTTCAGGGAGAGAAAGGAAGAGGAAGAGGAATCGAGGCACATGAATCATGACAGTGATATGCCAATGAGACATGAGGAAAGTTGGACATACAGAAGGAAGAAAAAGATAAAAAGTCACATGGTAAAATGTAGATTAATAGAAATGAGTCAGCTTAAGTTATAAGAGCTAGTGGGACAAGCCTATGCTAAGTCTGAGCTTTCATAATTAATAAGTCTCCGTGACATTATTTGGGAGCCTGCTAGCAGGACAGAAGGAGACTGGTGACACTTTTTAGATTTACCTTAAATTGCAAGAATTTCCATAGAGAGGTTCTGGTAACACTGTGTCCTGCTCTTCTCAATGGTACTATATCTCAAAACTACAGCACAAATCACAGCTAGAATATAGATAATATTGCCGAAGCACAGAAAATTTCATAACAATCCTTCACCTTGCTCTAGAGACATTCCTTTCTCAATCTATTCTCAGCTCTACTTTATAACACCAGCAAACATCAATTAGTTTTGTCTCTATGATTTTGCCTGTGGTGGAGTACTAAAGATGCAGAATCACGGAACACTATGTCCTGGGACTGGCCTGTTCCCTTGTCTGCAGAATCATCAGCATGCTTTATGCCTTGACAGCTCACTTCTTTCCATTGCTAAATAGGGTTCTGAGGTTTAAATGTATAAAAGACTGACTATTCACCCACTTTTGGGGGTGATTGTAGTTTGGGACTGTTAGTAAATAGGAATTCATGCAAACAAGCACATATGTGTGCCCTTTTGTAAATATTATCAGGTTTGTTTTCTGTGACTAGTTTAAGCTTTGATTTCTGTGTGGTGAATTTCTAAGCCGTTCATGCAAGAGTTGCATGGTGCTTCTAAAAAGGCTCGCAAACTGTTTACCCTGAGTGGCTTTAGCAGTTAGTGTTCCCAGCAGCTCCACATGAGTCATAGTCATATCATTTCTACATCCTCAGCAGCATTCGGAGGCTTTGTTATAATCTTTTGGGGACCTGTGGGATAATGTCTCGGTTTGATTTTTCAACTGCATTTTCCTAATAAATGCTACCATGGAATGTCTTTCCTGTGCGTCTTTGTCATCTATATACCCTCCTCGACAAGGAAATGTGCCTCTCGCCAGTTCTCTAGCTTCATAGACTTCATTTTGCAGAACACTGGGGGTTCTTGACACTAGTCCTGTCTACTCTGAGGTTTCCAAACAATTTTTCCTATGCTTAGCTAGTTTTGTCATCTCTGTAAGAGTCTTTTTGCACAATAGCAATCTTCATATTAGCTTCCAGAAGACAATGGATGAGTCAATATTCATCGGCTGCTCTCAGTCCATTGCTATGATGGCTTTTTTTCTTCCAGGCATCTGGCAGCTACACAGCATGGAGTGACTTTATTTAAGCAATTTAAATATCCATGAACATTTCACTTTGGGATTTTGAAGGTGGAGTCAAATCTGTTTTCCGCAGCAACTCTAAGATGTGGTGGAGCACTGTGTACACTTCAGAGACTTCCAGAAAAACAGAAACCCTGAATTTGTAACTTTTATTGCTTCAATATCTACCTACCTATCAGTATCGCTATCTGTCTGTCTGTCTATCTATCTATCTATCTATCTATCTATCTATCTATCTATCTATCTATCTATCTATACCTCTATCTATCTATCTATCTATCTATCTATCTATCTATCTATCTATCTATCTATCTATCTATCTATCTATCTAGTCTTTTGAAACAGGTTTTCTCTGTGTAGCCCTGGATACTCTGGAACTCACTCTGTAGACCAGGCTGGCTTCAATCTCAGAGATCCACTTGCCTCTGCATCCTGAGTGCTGGGACTAAAGGCATGCGCCACCACTGCTGGCTTGATTAGCCATTTTTATTCTTTAAAAAATCTTGAATTTTGAAAAATTGTGTTCCTAATTTGTTCTTTCCATTTTTAGATCATTGATTGTTCTCTATGTTTTAAAATCCAGCATCCCTGACTTTCTCATACTACCACCTATTACTTAACTCTTTTCACTTACTTTAAGATTTTCTGTTTCCTGATACTAAGAGTGGTATTTGGTTCAGTCTAAGGTATTTTGTACTAGCCTACAAATTCTAGAAATTTAAGTTCCCCCCCCATTTTAGGTGTTATCTAGACACAATTCCAGTAGGAAAATGAAAGTAGAAAAGCAATGTCTTGTTGCCTGGTGGAGGCAGAGGGTAAGCATCCTCACCGTCAATTCCAGCTTCCCTTGGCCCTCCCTGCCATCATGGATAAAGGGGTCTGTGTTAATGTGAAGTGATTAAAAACAATGAAACAACTCTAAAGGCTTTGATTTCTCCATCGTTCTGTTAAATGTCACATTGGGAAACAATGTTTGCAGTTTTTATTTGTTTCTCTTTTTAAAAAGGAATATATTCTATCAATAAGATTAAAATTTATTGTTCCATTTGAATATTCTCCGATTAATTAATTACAATACTTAATGTTGTATTATTATTAATTAGAAAGGGTGGCATATCAATATTTCTGCATATACATCATGTTCATATTATACAATACCTTCAGGTTCACACTATAATTAGAGATATAATTAAGCATGGAGTGAAAAAATACCATGGAATCGAGTAAACAGCTCCTCTTTGAGTTCACAAAACCAGGCCTGCTCCTGTAAAGGGGGCTCACTGAGGTACGACAACTTCCTTTCCCAGAATTTTAAACCACTTTGCAGTAGCTTTCGGGACCACAGCACACAGCTTTGTAAGTCAGTCCCTTCGTCTGAATTACTCAGAAAAGCATTAATATTTCCCCTTTTCTTTTTATCTTTTTAAAGCCTCCTTTCCCCAGCACTGGGCTTCCTTATTCTTTCTCTAACACATATGTAGTAAACTTCCATGTCAGGAACTCAAATGGAGGGTTTTATCCCTTCATCTTTCATTCTTCTCCTCCAGACAGCTACTGAGAGTCATAACTTGACTTCCATATAAGTTCAACAAGTAAACACTAATAAAATTATCCTTGGGATTAACAAAGAACTATACGTTTTAAAATGTGACATACAAGATTTACTTTATGATCATGTGATCATAGTATAGATTTAGATGGGTTTCAAGGAAAGTAGCACATAGTTATATAAATGCTGATATTTATTAAGAATTCTAATTAAGAAACATTTCAGAGAATCCCAAGGAAGGTCATTTCTATGGTCAAGGCATGGATGAAGTAAAATTGAGCTTATTGTTTTGGTGAAAATGTAAAAAGCCCGTTTTATCTTAAAATAGAAATGAATTTTAGGAATATCAGCTTTAATATTCTCAGTCATACACGCAAAGTCATCTGCAAACCACATGTCGAGAAAGCAGAGGAATATGTAACAATGGTCTATTTGTGAAATGGGATACGTTTCAAAAATAGTGTGGTCTCCATATAAAGTTCCCTCTGGTCTGTAGAATGCTGCCTTGCAGAGATAAGCATATTTTTCAGATGAGATATTCTGTAATGTTTACAAATCCCCAGTAGATCTTATGATGCCACATAAACACCATATGAACTTTCTTTTTAAGAGTTCTAAAATTTAAAAGATGTGGCTACTTGGGGGTAAATTTCAACAATGTATTTTCCATCAAGATAAAAAATTACTGGGTATCTGTTATCCACCTGATACAAGTAATAGATATGAAATAAACAGGTATTTATTCTCAAAATGTCTGCATGGAAGAATCAGAAAAATGAATCACCTAATCACGATATTAGTAATTTTCTATTTTTGAGAACAAGGAAAAAATAGAATCTAAATGAGTTTAGTTCTGTTTCCATTTTAATCCAATAGTGCTGTTGAGGTTGGATGGTTTTCCATTGACGTATTCAATGGCTGCAATATGCACTCAGAATTCACATCATAGGTTTTATAGCAGAACTCAGACTTGGCTATGAAAATGAGCTCACACTCATAAGCAGGACACACGGTTTGCCTTAAGATGTTGGGTGATTCAGGAATTGTTGAATGACTCAGAATTTCCTAAGTGCCCTTGCATGCTAAGAACTTCAGAATCCATTCATAGTACACCACACACACACACACACACACACACACACACACACACACACACACGAGGAAGGGGGCTTAACATCATTACTTATGCTAAGTGTTCTGAATAATAAACATCAAAAACCAACTTTCAGAGAACTGGAAACATTTTAAGAAGGCATACAGCATTTGTTCCTCAGCTGAAGATACTTGTCTTCACTAAAGTCCTCATATTCCAGGAAAATCTCCGCTCGCTGTTCCTCTTTGCATCGTGCAGACATTTGTCAATAACTTTTAAATTAAAATTTAAAATAAACTAAATTACTTCAAGATAAATACAAAGAGATAAAAGTAGCCATGATGCTCTAAGGGAAGACATTTGCATGTGAGCTTTTGCTAACGAACATAAGCATTTAGTTAGGATGAAATTCTGAAGCCTGTTCTCATGACAGGATGAATCTATTAGTGGGGCAGTTAAGTGTTTGCAGGCCTTATTCATTTCCAAATACTCTGTTAATGCCGGAAACAAGACAATCCCTGGCTTGTAGAAGAGAACAAACCACCCTAAAACATCTGGCATACTTACACACTTTTCACTGTCAAATACATAACACAAATGTTTATTTGACTCGGAATCTTTGCATATGAAAGTGAATATCCTCTTGTCGGTTTTATCATCTGCGCAGAATGATATTCTATGAAGCTGGCAGTTATGTTGGACTTCCTGTGAACACAAACGGAAACAAACGTAGTTGACTGTATTTTCTTCCACATTTTGAAACGTCCACTGCGTTTTAATAAAACACCTCACAGTTCTGAACATGCAGCGATAACCTGTCAAGTCTTGCTCTTGGAATTGCACATGCCTCAGTTTACACAAATACAAACATAATGGAGGCAGAATGCCTGACTCAAGGTTGGAACAAGACATTCACAGCAACAGTGCACACACCAGTACGTGCTGGAGAAAGGAGGATGGATCAGTGGCTCGCAGCATTTCTGAGCCACTTTGTGGGATACTGCGATCCTACAAAGGATCTTTAAAAACCATATCCTTCACACCTTGGACATTTACAGAAGAGAATACTGAGGCCCAAAATATGAAAACATTTCCAAAGGTTTATAGAAAAAGAACAAATTTTGCTAGATTCTTTGCATTTTGTGCTACTGACAATAATTAACACTGTAGTCTAGAACAGAACCACCTTTCTACAAGTTTACACAAGGCCCGGCAACAACTCATTCATAGCTCTCACACTAAATATCAGGCCCATATGGCTATTCACTCACGACTGGGCCTTTTCTGTCCAGCAAGGCCATCCTTGCAGCTTTGGTAGCATAAGGCTGCCAACATGACAGCCTGCGCATGACGGAATTAGGACTTCTAATGGACAGAAAGACAACTATGCTACCAGACAAAGTAGCAGCGTGAGAACCCATGCACACACACCACTGAAACTCAGCATTGTCATCAATATTACCCGTTTCTCACCATAGTTTTCTGAAACATGTTGGGGTTAGAAAAATATCTCATGTTTTACTTAGTCGTCACTCATGAAACAAAATATAATCAATAATCATTCCGTTTTTTATTCTAGCTATAGGCAGCCTTTATTTCAAAGTGCATTATAACACACAACGTCAGTAAGGACCTCTGGTCATCACAGTATTTGGTGGATGTGTAAAAGATTAGCGATGGGAACTATTAGAGCTGTATCCAAGACTGATTAGATAATTATCTTTCTAATTTTAAACACCAGAGTGTCTGCTATAAACACTTCCCTCTATATTTATTACAGATCATTCAGAAACTCAAAGATTGTCTTAAAATCAGTAGCAATGATGCCTTAGAATCTTATCGTTTTGCATTTTACACTCCTGCTTGCTTTGATTTAATCTATCACTCTTAATCCTAATTTGTTTAGCAGACTGAAAATAAGAACTTAAATGCCATCGATAACAAATGCTAAGAGAATTCATCTGCTTCAATGCATCACCTGAGTGGCAGCTGGAGGACAGGTCACCGAGCATTTGCTGGATGAGTTAAGTATGGAACACTCTCTCGACGGTTTCCATCAGACCCTTTCTTTAGTCTTCATTTTCATTCTATAGTCTTTATTTTCCTGGTGATTTCCGTCTCTCATTTGTGGTATTTTTCTTCTAACTCTCTCATTCTTAATTTTTTTCCTTCTAACTCATTTTAACTCCATTCTTTCCCTTACAGCTTATATGCCCCAACAAAATAGTTCAGGCAATTTAAAAACCATACTGCAGTTACAATACATATTCTGTTTTTCAAGTGAATGATTACAAGGAACACAAGTAAAAAACAGAATGCTTTCCATATTCTTTACATGATTAAACATTTTATGTGATACAGGTGAAAAATAATTTATCCCAAGAACCTACATATATTCATACACAAGCAATCTGTTATAGATTAGCCAGGTATGTAAGCAAGGTACTCTTCTCAGTCAGGTCATTTACTGGCAGGCTGTATTTTTCAGTTACAAAGAAAGGACCAATTACTTGATTCCTTATCTTTAGAGGTAATTAGGAATCACATTCCTAATTACTTTTATACATAAAAAAGAATTAGTCAACTGTGCTTTAAATCTTTAGTGTGCATACCCACTCATCAATAGTTTCTTATGTCAGGAGATTGAGGTCACAAATGGGTATAAGGAATTAATAATCATCTTTGGTCATCAATCAGTCCTAGCAAGAAAAGTACATCAGCGATTAATAGTTGGGCTGCTTTGCATTTTGATCTCAGCGTTGTGTCCTCTCAAACTTCAGATTGTTTTCAGTTTTTCATCTCAAAGTCATTATCAAAACATCTGATCTATCCTGAAGTTATTTTAGAGCTTTGTTTCAGTTAATGATGCACACCAAAACCTGTGACTGGATCTTTCAGCATCAAGATTAAAGGAATTTGAGCCGACTTGACTCCTGGGACTCAATTGCTTTTCTTAGTCATTAACCTAAGCCAGAGTCTATATGGCTCCTCAAGAGAAACTCATGTGTTCTAGCTGTGTGACACGTCCTTGTTTTATTTTTTTATTATTTTTATTATTATCATCAAAACTCTATCTAAACTAACATTATTATTATCCATTAGATAGTACTGCCTAGGAAGGAGTCATCTTTATAATAATTCATGGGTAAAATGCCCAGTAGAATGGGATGTTTCCATGAGATAAACACTCTACATTACAGCAGTGGTGATCTCGCCACACCCATTCACACCATACCAGATACCAGAGAAAGACAGTAGCAGTAAACATGTGAAGGCACAACAGAAGAACACATTCTGCGGTCTGTGGTCTCAGTGCCTTGCCTCGCTGAGATTCACCCATCAGGGACGTACTTCCTGGTGGGCTGACACCTTGAATGTCAATTGCCACCTGCTGCTCTTCTGACAGTCCCTGGCACTTGCTCTTACTCTTTGGACAAACAACAAGTTGTGTATGTCTTGAACTTTTTCCTACATTATGCCTGATAGCACAATGATTTTTTTCACATTGACACATATTTTTGTTTTAATATAGTCAATCAAATAACATCCCTGAGCTATACTGCAGTCTCTAAATTCTAATAGCTAGTCTATAATATTAATAGCTATATGACAATGTTTGTGATACATTTTCATATTACCATTGTATGGTTTAGAAAAAAGACTAATGACTGTATAATTATATAACTATATTTATACAGTTCAGTAATATTAATTTATTTTTTCTACTTATTTACATAGTTTTAGGACGAACACAACATTTCTCTAGCTAGTGGTGGAATGTGCCATTTTTCATCCCCTCAGCAACCAGTATGGTCACAGAAGGCATTTGGTTATAATCATTCCCACATTATCCTAATATTTGTTGATATTGGTGTGATGGTTTATGTGAACTATTACCATGAGATAATCCCAGAATCACACTAGGAAACAGGCCTTTGGTCATATCAGTAAGATATCATATTGATTACATTAACTGATGTGGAAAGAGCCATGTTAGTCATGGGTGAGACCATCCCTGGGCAGAATATCCTAGAATGCATAAAGTGGAGAAGGTATAAACATGCTTCATAGTTGTTTTCTGTGTGAGGATATAATATCACAGGATGCTTCAGTTAATGCTGCCTTGGCTTCCCCTCCATTATGGACTATATCAGGAACTGCGAGCAAAAACTCTCCTTTACACTGCTTCTGCTGTAGTATTTTATCACATTAACAATAAAATAAAGTAAGGCAGTTACCAAAGTCATCTTCCTAGGAAGACTAGAGCAGAGGACTTTAACTCCATTCTCTTGGGGTGACTTTTCTTATTTTGCTTTGCTTTTTGTTTTAGGTACTGGGGATTGAACGCAGAGATTCTTGTATTTAAGCATAATTTTTTTTTCTGTATAGAGTTAGACAGTCCACCTTGTGATAAAATTCATGTATATCAAATCCAGAACTAACTTTGTGAGATGTGATAAAGAGATTTGGGAACACCAACAACAAAGCACACAGCAAGGAAACACATATACTTATAGTCAACATCTTTCATTTTAGCTGAAATGAAAAGATCAGTATGTGTTTCTCTGTGTCCTCTGTTTCCAGAACCACACACTACACTTAGAGAACAGCTAAGGGAGGTAGAAATGGGAAAAGCATAGGCGTTAACTGCTACAGAGATTGCATTTATTTCAATTTTACCCATCCAAGTGGAAAAAAACAGAGTATCTGTAAAGAAAGGCTATTTCTTAATTAATAGTATACTTAAAAATCCCATTTTTATTTATAGATACATATAAACCTTTCTTCTGCCCAAAGAGCTCATTCCCAATGTGGTAAACTATAACTGTATCAGCACTCTTTAATGAAATATACAGAAGCTCATTAGTTGGAGGCTGTCTGCCTATTTCATTTCTTGCCTAACAAATTGCAAGCCAAGAGTATGTTAGCAGCCTAACTTTACGTAGAACAAACAGAGCAACTTGAGCCAATTACGTACAGCTGGGTTTTAACCAACCACTGGCTGCCAGCTCATTATACCATATCTAAATAAAGCAGACATCTAGCTGCAGCCAAATAGAAAATCTCCCAACCATATTCTTATTTGGCCTTTAAGGCTTATTGCTCATGCTGGTGAACTAGTCTGAGTATTGTCTGACTTATGTCTTATTATATTGCAGTGGCAAGAATTAAGTGGGGGGTGGTGGTAGGGAGCTGGAAGCAACAAAGGGGTTGGGAGAGAAGATCAACTAAAACAAACAATATAGGGGAAAAACCCGAAAGAAGAAGGTAAGATAGGCTAAAAGTATAAAATGTAGAAACAATGAGTTTAAATAGAATGACCCTGCATAGGTAGATAAAGTTTCTCCTAGGAAAACATTAGGCGTCAAATGAAAATCGCTGTGTTAGAGGTAGGCTACCTCCTGTGAGTGGTTGATTCAGGATTCCCCTGAGAACCCCAAATAAAGAGGTGATTACCACTGTTGTTGGATGTCTAACAGAACTAGATGGATAAAGACCTTATTGCTGAAAATGTCGTAGTGTCAGCCATAGGACATGGAAATATCAAGTTGTGCTTTCTTCTTCCTGTTTGCCCTCATGGTGTCAGGAGGTGCTGTGCAGGCTGCTAAGGAAGAATTGCTATCCAGTCTTCCACAGTTCAATCCTTGCATGCTATATATCCACTGGACAGGCAGATGAGCTCATGGTACAATTGTAGCAAATCTATATTAGTGAGACAACCAATTACTTTCTAATTGGATTTGAAGTCTGCACCAGAGGAGAGAATTCCTGTCTGGCATTGTAGACCTACGATCAAAGCCTTTAGCCACATAAGTCCTATAAATCCTAGGAAGGAAATTATGGCTGCTGTTTACTAAATGGACATAATGTGTCAACAAATTACCTCCTAAATAACTAAATTTATGCCCACAGATTAATGCCATCCATTTGGATCATAAAAGCTTCTTTTGCACTGCAGTGGTAGCTTTAGGGACTTGTGGTTCCTGAGAGGATGAGAAAAAGTAATTGCTGAGTACTCCTCTGTAAGTTATATATCTATATTACTCCCTCCAGGACTCAGGGGGCCTCACAGAAGATGAAAGGATGTCAGAGCCATAGGAAGGGATAAGGAGATGTGGAATTACAGGCTTCTGCCTATGGCATGCTTGTTGAATTCAGAACTCAATACAGCTGTAATTACCTACACAAGACCAGCACAAGCTTGGTCTTAACACACATCTTGTACAAAAAGCACACCAATTCCTACCACTTCAACAGTTTCTAGAGATGGTCTATGGTGAAGGGAGAGAACTTTTCCTCAGGTAAATAGCATATAATAAAGTAAGAAGCCCTTGTCATGTTCCTGTAAGCAATGCGAGTAAAACTCATTGGGGGAAAAAAAAGATGGAAATAGAAGGGGCACTGATTGGGGCAAAGAAAGGGAACTATTGGGAGTAGAAAGGAATCAAAAAAAGGTGATTGCAATAACTACAATTAAAATACATTGTATACATGTATGATGATGTTGTAATAAAATTCATTATTATGTATAATTGATATATGTGATACAAACATGAAACTGTTCATCTTAAAATTAAAAATTGGAAATAAGGTATTTATATGGGTAATTCAATTCATATTAAAGCATTTTATGATCCTTAATTCAATCTGGTGTCCTTTTAAAAAACAAAACAAAAGAACAAACAAATAAGTAAAACCCAGACATGTAAGAAATCTCAAGTGTGGGTGCACATGAAGATACAACAGCCAGCCAACTGTGCCAAAGGAGGAGGCTAAAGGAGAAACTGAGTTTGTGGACATACGAATATTGAGAGTTGAGGTTCACAACTACAAAGGAAATAAATTGCTATTGCTTAATTTATTCAGACTTTGGCATTTTGTTATATCAGTCCTAGAAAACTAATACACATCAATTGAATCTACAGGAAAGGACATTTTAACTCTGCACTTTTGCCTTCTTTCATACCCAGCAAACCATACCATATGCATCTTCAACATAAAGGGAAAGAATTCGCTAAATACAGGCACTACCAGTACTGAATCTACTTTATATAAGTTATTATATGTGGGACATAGGCTGCAGGTAGACAATACCAAGATTCCAAAAGTTCTTCCCTTTCTCCAAATTGCGACACTTGTTTCAATAAATCACCAAGCACCAAACATTTAAAGTTGGTAATAAATGTTAAATATCAATGAAAATAGATGTAATTATCACTGATTGAAGAATAGGTCCACATAACTCTCAAAAACAAGCCTTACCTTTGTTTTGGGTTCAAGAATTTTTACTCCATAAATTGATATTTGCAATTCCACTTTAGGAATCTTCTGGCCTTCTGATTTCTTGATGTGTCTCGCAAACTATAAATAACAAAACAATTCACAAAATTGTGATTCCATTACTGCGAAATACAAACATAAATGGACATTTGGAGTTTGTGTCTGTAACCAACATTCATGAATTTCAGGTACTACCCATTACAAAGCATTTTGTAGAAACAGTTTTGCTCAGTAACCCTCTCTGTCTGTCACCATAATTCAGATTCATTCACAGTGACGTATATTTTCCATTTCCTTTGGTTTTTTGTTTGTTTGTTTGTCTTTTCTTTTTGAGACAAGCTTTTTTTCTGTATTCCATGTCAGCCTAGAAATCAATATGTAAATTCAGCCTGCGAACAAATTTCTTACAATCCACTGCCTTCACCTCCTCAAGTGTTGTGATTTCAGGTATGAGACATTAAACCTAGCTGATCCTAATCATTAAACACCAACACCCTTCTAAAAAATGCCCAAACCTTGATTTTCATATATTTTACATGCCATTTAAAGGGTTGAATGTGTACCAACCAGCAAAGAATGCATGTGGGATAGCATATACTGATTTCCTCATTTTGAGATAATTTTATTTTAATGTGTTATCAGAATTTGCTCTTCACCTTCTGTTGAGTGACACCTGCCTAGCTGTGTACATGACCTATCAGTCAGACCAACAAAGATGACACCAACTGACATATCTAAACCAAAGCTGCAGTCATTTTACCTTGAATGATTCCTTTGTGGAGACAGACGTGGTCTAGAATTTCAAACATCGCCAGCATCTTGTAGGCACAATGGTTTCTACCTACTTTCACAGCTGTTGTATCATATCTTTCC
Source organism: Myodes glareolus (assembly GCF_982192425.1). Lineage (NCBI taxonomy): Eukaryota > Metazoa > Chordata > Mammalia > Rodentia > Cricetidae > Myodes > Myodes glareolus. The sequence goes on along the minus strand of NC_142052.1, from coordinate 33,247,358 downwards.
ATTCATTGAAAGCATATGTTTACAACTGTTAGAGTCTTTGTAAAACCTAAAGAATCTCATCCTACTCCCACACAGAGGAAGTTTCTGCCTGTCTCTCCCCAGCTTCTCCAGATTTAGTGGAAGAAAAATTATGAATCCAACTGAATTTTAGTATTAAATAATAGACATGTTTACAAACTTAATATTAGAATACATACAAATATTTACCTAAGTGAGCGCCCAAACACACACACACACACACACACACACATACATATACATATATACACACACACACACAAACACACATAACATATATGTGCTGTTATAATAAGTATGTCCTCCTGGGCAGTATTTTGTAATCCTTTTTAGCTTAATTGCTATTTACCTGGATCCATGGTTAACTGGGTGTCCCAATTTCTGTCTAACTCCCTATTTTCTTTAGGTTACTGGATGTTTTGGTTTCTGCCGGCAATTCCTCTGACTCCCTATTTTCTTTCTTAGTTCCTTCCCTTTATATGACTTTTTTTTAAAAAAAAGAAAAAAAGGAGACTTTTAAAGTAGTAGGATTGCACACCCCACTGCCAGGGCTCCTACAATTCATTTTCGACATATGGGAAGTCCTTTGAACTGGATTCTAAAGGATCAGATGTGAGGTCGGGCAGAGCTCCAGAGCGCTTGTGTGTCCTATTTATTTGCATTGTGCAATTCACTCTAATCTAGGGCAGATGTGAGCATGCATGGTACTTGTTCCCGGGGCAGAGTGTTCAAAGCCTTCTTATTTATGTCTTTGCACTACCACAGAGAGAAGCACAATTAATGCTTACAGGAGTGCCTTCAAGCGTCTGCCTTCGAATCCCAGCTGGTGTTATTTGTTTTGTTCCAGTTTCGGTGGCATACTTTTCCAGTCTGTTTTTTTCCTGCGTTCCTTTGACATAAGCTGCTTCATTATTATTGTTCTTTTGACTCTAGAAGTCTTACAGTGTGCATATGACATCCATTGTATGCCAAATACTTTTCTACCTTTAAGAAACATGTTTTGAGTACATGCAATGTTATTCAGCTCTCCCTCAAAGAATGCATATTAGCTGTCTTTCCCAATTGTAGTATACTTTTGACTTAGTATAATTAAGCAATTCTGAGGTTTCCATGCATGAAACACTAAAAGTACCAGCGGATCTGTGTTCTGTACCTATTGAAGGCCATCTGAGATGAACCACCCTATGCTGCTTGCAGGGCCTCGCAGTCAGTTCCAAGGGCTTTTCACCATCTGAAAACAGCAATTCCTGTGACCTCAGACATGAATCCTGTAGCCTTGTGCTTTGTGAAAATCTTGCTACAAAAAGTCAGCAATTTAAAACTTGTCTGTTTAGAAAAGAGAAAAGTGAATGGAAGCAATGAATAAAGGAAAGTGAGTGTTGATGTCACACACATGTATAGCAGACACACACACACACATACACACACAGAGGAGGGCGGGAGAAACCAGGATAGGCATGATGAGGCCTAAGCAGGTGGTATAAGCCTCTGGAATCACTTCCCTACCTCATGTCAAGACCATCTTAATGGTACTTAAAAAGCCTTGCGTTATCAATCCTCTTCCAACCCAGCTGCATTTCCTAACATCCTTACACACTGCAATCATGAAATGGGCTGCTAACAAGCATCATGGAGGATGCCCTGGCTCCCTTGCACTCAGACATCTTCCTTTACCATCACTCTCTCCACTCGTGTTTCATGTCTATCAAGATTCCCATCAGTTTTGTGACGCGATTGCTGAAAACATATTTGCAAAAGTCTTGTATCTAGAATTAGACTTACTCTAAGCTTTAAATAGTTTGATAATCATGGTCTTTCTGCCTTTTTTTTTTCTAAATGTCAAGCTCACTGTTCACAAAACTTTGCTCCCATCTTACGTCTCCTTGATTTTCTTACTTGTGGACTTCTTAACTGTGTTCCAAAGTTCGTCTAACTCAGGGACAAAGAGAGACAAGGCATGACAGATGCTCTCTTATCCTTGCCTATATTCTTTTCCTTATTTATTATTATAATGTGAATCCTTAAACAGCCTTGTTTGCAAATGTCTTTCAACTTTTGTTCTGAATTCCTTCCTTTATAGACCTACATAAATAGAATGATCTATCCTTGTAACTTGAACAGAGCAATCCAATCCAACAAAAAGGTTCAAAGGACATAAAACATAAACATTTTAAACACCAGTACCATACAGGGTCAAGACACAGTCTTTGCATCCATAAAATGATGAAAAAATGAAATCATTAGAAATTCTAAAGTAAGTTAAACATGTGTTAGTGCTATTTAAGCTTGTCATGAACGTTTATAGAACATTAAGTTTTGACGCCCACATTACGCGATTTCCATACATCTCTCAAAGGACATTTTGAAAAGTGAAATCTAATTCTATTACTAATAGAATACATGCTAGTGGGAGGAAAATTTAATTTATTTCTTAGACTCTATTATTTGGCAATCCTATGCCACTTTGTGTATGCATATTTTTCCTTTATTAAAAATAGATTCTCTTCTCATACAATATATTCCCAATTATAGTTCCACTTCCTCTACTTTTCCCAGGATTCTCTCTCTCTCTCTCTCTCTCTCTCTCTCTCTCTCTCTCTCTCTCTCTCTCTCAATCTGCTTTAATTAGAAACAAACCGGTTAGTAAGAGATATTAACTAAATATGCCAAAATAAAAGATAATACATTCAAATAAGAACTGTCATATTGAAGTTGGACACAGTCACCCAGAAGGAGGAATAGAGTCTTAAGAGCAGGCACAAGAATCAAAGACCAACTAGTTCTCACTGGAAAAAATCCCATAAAAATACTAAGCTAATAGCAATAATAAATACACAGAGGAGTTGATGCAGACCCAAGTAGACCCTATACATGCTACTTTGGTCTTTCTGTGCTCATATATCCCTTGTTTAGTTGCCTCAGAGGGCCTTGTTCTCCTGGTGTGCTCCATCCACTTTAGTTCTTACAATCTTTCCACGTCCTCCTCAATGGGGTTCCCTGAAATCTGAGGGGATAGATTTGATAGAGACCTCCAATTTAGATTCTCTCTCCACATAATGTCTGCCTGTAGGTCTTGGCATCTGTTTCCTTCTGCTACTAGATGAAGCCTCTCTGATGATGACTGGATACAACAGTGATCTATAATTATAGTAGAATACCAGAAGGAATAATTTTATTGATTTTTAAAGATCGGCAGAAATTGGTTTTACCCTAATTTTCTCTGGGTTATCTACTCTCTGGTTCTTATTTATCCAAGCATCTCATGAATGGGTTCCTTGTCCTTGACTGGGTCATAAGTCAAATCAGACATTGGTTGACTGCTCCCATAAATTCTGCACCATCATTGCCCTAGCATATTTTGCAGGTGACAGATTGTAGTTCAGAGATTTTGTGGTTTGGTTGGCGTCCTTGTTTCTTTTTCAGTAGTCTACAGAGTAACTTCCCAAACTAAAGAGAGTAGAACACAGGGGTAAGGGCTCTATGCAAGCACCACACTGGCATCTCCAAGTTCATTGAGAAGCATGGGTGTTGTCCTTAGCAATGTGGTACTGTTATCAGTCCACATTTTTTTTGAAGTTTAATATTGTTCTTTCAAAATCTGTAATGAATTGTGTTGGAATTTTAATAGGGATTGCACTGAATCTGTAGATTGCTTTTGGTAAGATGACCATTTTTATTCTGTTAATCTCACTGATCCATGAACATAGGAGATCTTTCCATCTTCTGATAGCTTCTTCAAACTCTTCAAAGATTTGAAGTTTTTATCATATAAGTCAGTCACTTGCTAAGAGTTACTCCAAAATATTTTATAGAATTTGAGGCTATTATGAAATGTGTTGTTTGCATGATATCTTTATGAGTCTAGCTACTGAATTGATTGCTTGTTTATATATAGACATATGTATATATATGTATACATTCACATATATGTTCATATATATATATGATTGATTGATTGACTTTAGTTAAACTTGTATTCAATCTCTTTCTAAAAGTATTTATCAGCTGTAGGAGTTTCCTGGTAGAAATGTTTAGGGTCACTTATGTATACTATCCTATCATCTGCAAACTATTTGGCACTCCAAGGCCATTTTGTGTTTCTTACACTCAAGTTGCTAAAATAGTCTAATAATTAGGGTTTTTTTTTATAACTAGGTTCTAAATAGTTGGTCATTTGAAGAAAAATAACTGAAGACACAATGGAATTGTAACACAGAGTGAAATCCAATGATGAAGGTCTAAGCTGATGAACAGATCTTGTCAGTGACTCCCTAGCTGTAATACATTGAAGCAGTTTCATGCTTTTAAATGGAGCCTCTTTAACTGGAAACACCCCTTTCAAACTGGGGCCAAAATATGTTATCTCCATGCATGTCTGAGGGAGGCTATTGAGTTAATATCTATGTCCTAGTGTTTATGCATATTTTAACATAGCAAATTGTGAATACACATTGAGTTCTGGTGTTTGAACTGATTGTATTGAAACAGATCCCTTCTGAAAATGAAATTCTTAATGAAAACAGTGCTGAGTTTTATAGTATCATATTTTTAGATACTTGCTGATTTTTATATGTCATGCTAAAAGCATAATTAAGAAATAGAAATGTGACATGCCATTTGGACAAACAGACGGCATTTTTATTCTTACACAAGTTCTTACATTAACATTCACAAACATGAATTCTCTATAGTCACAAAACAGTGACTAACCAAATCATTAGAAACATTTTGTTAAGAAACAATCGGATATCAGGAAGTGCAAGAGTATAAGTATAAAATTACTGAAAGTTCTTTAAGATTTCTAACTGCCTTATTATACTTACATTTCTATTTTTTTTTTACATTTCTAATTTTTACCTAATGTCAAAAGTCAATGCATTCAACATGCTAACGTAGAAAAGGGAGTAAATATAAATAACATTTTTAGCTACATGAGAAAAAATGAACCCAACACTATAATGTATTTACTAAAAGAGGCCGGACACATGTGTTTGGGAAAAAGAAGCAGAAAATGGGGTCATGGACATTTGGAAGTTTCTATTTCCAGTGGATCCACAGCACCACCCAATGGCCACATCCATATGATAGCAAATTAAAAATACGTGTAGATATTTATACATTTCATCATACTTCTGACCTGAGACGCAGCATAAGAGAAACAATTTCAACAAACTCAGATAAAAACCATCATCTTACGCATATTCACTAATGCAAAACTCTCTCTTGTACACATTCACTTTGCTGAGAAACAAATTTTTCGACCCATATAATTTATTTATTAAATGCGTATTAATTGTGAAAGACACACATCTAATAAAAGCTACTGTCCATTAAGTATAGCTTTTAACTGTATTGCTATTTTTCATTATATTCCCCCAAAAGGGTTTATTTATAGGTATGAAACTACATAGCTGTGCCATTTATAACCTCACGGAATGCATGTAAACTAGTCATAGTTTTAGAAGTCATTTAAGTTAAAGTATCTCTTTGGCATAGTCATAATGTAATTGAACCATTTTAGTCTCATATTAGAGACACTGGTTTAAGAATTCCAAAGCTACAAAGAAGTATTGCAACACCATTGTTCTTTTAAGATATGTTCTGGTTGCAGTAAAGTTGTACTCAACCCAGGACTTGGACCACTACTAAAACAATTAAATATAATCACATTTTAAGTGTTGCCACAACCTACAAGGTCATCAATAAAACCCTCTATTGGTGATTAAAAATATTGTTCCGATGAAGACCAGCCTGAAACATTACCTAATGACAGTGCGAAGAAATGGCTCATGAGAGAGAGAGCATTTTCCCCTTACCTAATGACAGTGGGAAGAAATGGCTCATGAGATAAAACATTTTCCCCAAATGTGAGTGATATTATCTTGGAACCCCACAGAATGTTTACTTACCGTAATGTGTCAAATAGTCACAAGAGTGAATGAAGGAGGGCACTGCCTGCTTTATTTCTTCATCCAGAATATAAATCTCATTCTGATCTTTTCCCTCAACTTAAACTGTGCATATACTTCATTTGACCTTCTCAAAACATAGTAGTATTTTTAATGTTCATGATTCAGCTTGGAATAAACTACAGGGCCTAATAGTCCTGTGTAATGAGCACACCTCTAAAAGCAAGGTCACAGAAAGGTTATCCCCGATCCACCAAATTGTGAGAGCAGCCACAGAAAATAAAGCTAACTTTGCAAATAAAGTAGTGATATGGGGATCCTCCTATTAATATGAAGATGCATGACCTCTTGAAGGAGTTTTCCCAAATGAAATCCCACTGAGGCTGACTTTTGAGAGGTGGGCTTTACAGAAACATATTTGTGGTGTGTAGTAATAAGATTTTATCAGAAACCTTGATGAATGTGAGTTCATGAGATTGCATAATTTTTTCTCAAGAAATTTATTACTTGTGAATACTTAGGCAGTTTAATCAATATTTTCTTCTGTTCTCTTAGTTACACAATCTCCCCTAACATTGCTGGTTGACATGGTCCACTGGGATATCCTTAATATATAGCAGTATTTCCAAAGTCTGTTGTACAATCAGCTGCAACCATATTTTCAGCTGGTAGATAAAATAATTTAACTGTTAGAGATTTCTATGACGTTACTACGAGTTTTGAGCTAGAGCATGGCTTCACACTGGCCAAGAAATACAAAGGCAGACCATTGAATATAAACATTTAGGGAATTTGACCTTAAATGCTTTTAGTGACTGTAAGAAATAATACTTTATAAAATATGGTACGTACAGCAAAAATAACTATGATTTGTACTTTAAAATGTCTCCTTGAATAGGTGACAGTTATTTTATTGTAATTTACTTGTTTATTTATTTATTGAGCTGTACATCTTTCTCCACTCCCATCCCTTCCTCCCCCCCTCCTTCTATTCTCCCCCGTGACTCCCACACTCCCAATTTACTCAGGAACTCTTGTCTTCCTATGTAGATCCACGTATGTCTCTCTTAGGGTCCTCTTATAGTCTAGAGTTGTGGACTATAGGTTGGTTTTTCTTTGCTTTATGTCTAGAAGCCACTTGTGAGTGAGGACATATTATATTTGTCTTTCTCTGTCTGGGTTAGCTTACTTACTATTTTTTTTCTAGATCTATACATTTGCATGCCACTTTCAAGTTGTCATTGTGGGTTTTTTTTTCATTTTCTTTATTTATTCTATGGTCGAGGGATTGGAAAGATGGTTCAGCCATTAAAGGCAAGGCTCACAACCAAAAATATTTAATTATAACTTAAAGAGTGGAGCTATACCTACCAGATTTATCCATGTTTTCACTTCCCGTCAATCTACCAATGACATGAGACTGATACACTAGCCATTCTTCTGAGGACTTTCCTTACCTACATGAGATCGATACACTAGCTGTTCTTCTGAGGGCCTTCCTTACCTTTAGCTTCCTCACAGCATCTCTCACGACCTCTGTCCCCTTTGGCTGCTCCACTTCTGTGCTGCCAAGAAACTGAACATGAGCATTCATGAGACACACAAATCCTAATTCAAGAGAGCAATTGTTACTCAGTTTGTACAGAGCACATGAAAATACATCACTTGACCATTACAACTCATATTTTTCAAAATATTTTTTAAATACAGTTTACTATATATTTTACTTGAAGATCCCACTGGAAAGAAAACTGAAATTATTTCATTGTCTCTGAAGAGATAAATTTAATCTTGAGTTACATGTTAGTAAATATGCTTATTCAGTATTATTGTCTTTTTATTATAATGGCTGAATGTTATAATCAGTCATTTTTCTCAAGGCTAAAATACACCCAGAATGATGTGCACTTTTGAAAGTTTAAGTTCAAAGGATATACATGCTTTACGTAGTTACTACACTAAACTGTAATAGAATCTTTAACATTTATCATTCCAGAGAAACATTTTTCTGTGTTTTCAAATTATTAAACTCATATAATATGTAGAATCTAAAAGTCATATTTTAAAACATTCCATATACACTGTTCAATAATGTATGTACACTAGATTTATAAAGTGAAACATACACGATCTACAAATTACTATTTTTCTAAAACAACCCTGAAGTTGCTAGAGTTTTGTTAAAGCTTCAGAATAATTCCCAGTGTAAATTTCCTAATGATAATAACTTTGTCAATCAGTGCCTAGGCTGCAACCACATTAATTCTGCCAACACAGCCCACCATGTTAACCCACTGCAACAGAAGTCTGTGGGTTCTCTCTTTGAGGTGCTTCACTTAGATCACAATTAATCAGTAAACTCATCAAGTGTACAAAATTTCCCAAAACCATTTGTTCTTGTCATATACCAGAGATCATAACACCAAATGGCATCACTTCTCATAGATACGGGGTGTGTGCACATTTTAGAGGAAGTGATTAAGTAAGGAATCCTGATAAGATTCTGCTTGTTAATGTGCAGAATGGAAGAGAATAATAAGGTCACAGTATTTCATTTTCTTTGCTTCAATCTTGAAAAATGAGCTGGTAATTAATCTAGGTCCTCATTTTTCTTTCTTCTTAAAAAAAATTATGTGCATGGGTTGTTTGCCTACTTTACGGGTGTCCTCCTGGAACTGAAGTCACAGAGAGTTTTGAGCTCTCCCATGGGTGTTGAGAACTAAACTGCGGTCCTCTGGAAGAGAGGGCAGTACTCTGAAACGCTAAGTCATCTCTCTAGTCCCTCCTATTTTAAAACATGTTCTCTGTCCTGTCCAGAGATTTATTGTGATAGAAAATTAAGCAATAAAATATGGAATTTCCTTTGTCTAACATATCAGACTCTCTAGGGATATGTTCAGGAAATTATTTTCCTGAGGCTGATTCTCTGCGCCGAAGTTTGTGTACAGCTGGAAGAGAGCAGTACATGGAGATAGTAGACAGAGGACAAAACTGTGGGCTGAAACCACTGTGGCTTTCCCTCTGGGAAGCTCATTCAGGAAAGTAAAGAACCGCTGCACTGAGATCGAGACTAGATTATGTAAGATACAAGACTCTATTTTTCTAACTAGGACACACAGATTACCTCAAACAACTGTTCCTGAAGCTTAACACAAGCTCTCCTAATGGTGACACCATGTTGTTGACTGATTAGGTGTACACAGAAGACTAAAGAAAGAAATTCTTTGTTTACAAGTCTGCCTTCAAGAAGTGGGTGACCCTTTAATCCCAGCACACAGGAAGCAGAAGCAGGTGGATCTCTGTGAGTTTGAGATCAGCTTGATCTACAAGAGCTAGTTCCAGGACAGGCTCCAAAGCTACAGAGAAACCCTGTCTCAGAAAAAGAAGATGGAGAGGAAGGAGAAGAAGAGGGAGAGGGAAAGGGAGGAGAGTGGGAGGGGGAAGAAGAAGAAGAGGAAGAGGAAGAGGAAGAGGAAGAGGAAGAAGAAGAAGAAGAAGAAGAAGAAGAAGAAGAAGAAGAAGAAGAAGAAGAAGAAGAAGAAGAAGAAGAAGAAGAAGAAGAAGAAGAAGACATTGAAGAAGAAGGCATTGACAGCTAAACATAGCTGGACACCAATTGGCCTGCCACAGTCTTCTGTTTCACATCAGTGTTTTTAACCTTGGTCTCAGGAAAGATCTTCCCAAGGCTGAGGGCAGTTATCACCCATGCCTACCAGTTATATTTCATAGGTCTGCAACACAGCCAGGACATCTGCACATATTTATCTCCGGAGCTGGTTTGAAGGTGCCAGGGGTTTGAAAGCATGTCAGATCACATAAAAAATAAGGGGTTCAAAACAGGTTCAACAAAAAAGGAGCTTTACAGATTGGAATTAATGCATAAGGTAGACTCCTTTCCTCAGCTTCTCTGAATTTTTCAAAGCCACTGACAGACTCACCACTAAACTATCATTAGGAAGAAGAGTGAAGGACAAAGTAGAAGTTTGTGCATCTAAACAAAGCTAGAAGAGCATGCCATGTCAATACCAGAGAGTAACAATATAGATAACAATATTGGAGAGTAATAGTAATACTTTGTCAGAAATAGCCTGAATTGTAAATATTAAATGCAAATATGTGCATATAAAAATTATGGAAGACTTCTTCTTTTTTTTGTTTTTGTTTTTGAAGACAGGGTTTCTCTGTAGCTTTTGGAGCCTGTCCTGGAACTAGCTCTTGTAGATCAGGCTGGCCTTGAACTCACAGAGATCCACCTGCCTCTGCCTCCCGAATGCTGATATTAAAGGCTTCGCCTGGTGCCATCATGTCATTGACTGTGCTCTCTGTGTTCTCTCCACTGACTGTGTTCCTCCAGACTCCCACCAACTCAAGTGCACCATAATGGTTTATCTTCACTGTCAACTTAACTCAACGTAGATTGACCTTAGATTGGGGAAGGTATACCTCTGTTTGCATCTGTGAGATCTAAGGGGATGAACAGAAATGGCAAAACTCATTTGGATTCAACAGCACCATCCAATGGGCTAGAGCGCCAACGGATTTACAAAAACAAAAGGAAAAAGCACCAGAGGACTACATTGGGTCTGGTCTGCACCATGGTCATTATTTCAAAGTGTGAGCACTGAGCTACTGCTCCAGCACCATGCCAGACCGACTCACCTGGTGCCATGCTCCTTCTCATGATGCCCATGAACTAATCTCATGAAACTGTAAGCAAGCCCCAAATAAACCCTTTCTTTCATAAACTGCCTTGGTTTCTTCTTAGTAATATAAAAGGAACTAAGATAAAACTTAAGATTAATATATTCCATCCATAATAAAAGCAAAATAATTGAAAAAATCACTTAAAAAACAAGAGAACACTTAGATATTAAAAATATGATTTAGGCGATTTGAAATGTAATAGGAATGTTAGATGGATAAAGTTGAAGAAGTTCATCAACAATGATCATCCAGGCTATGAATCTCAGTTTGCAGGAGAGCTTAGCGATCGTGGACACACACACTCGAGTTTAATCCCAGCATCACAGGAAACATATTATGCCTGTAATCCTCTGGAGGCACTGAGGCAGGAAAATCAAAATTTCAATAGATAGGCATGGTGACACACTCCTTTAGTTGCAGCACAGAGGCAGATGGAGTTCTGTGAGTTTGAGGATAGCCTGGTCGATGTAGTCAGTCATACAGTGAGATCCTTTGTCACACACAGAAGGACAAAATCATTCCCAGCTGAACAGGAAGTTCAAGGTCATTGTGTGAATACATGACACAGCTAAAAGTAATGTAACATATTGGGTGATTTAATATTTTTCAAGTATATGATGGAAGTTGGGAATGAATTAGAGAACAACAAAACAAAACAAAACAAAACAAAACAACCAAACACCCTTATGAAGTTTACATTCTAATGGGAAAGACAGCAATGATTGGCATTAGAAAGAGAGCTAAATTACTTAGAACCTTGGACCATCCTTGAAAATGAGTAGGAGAAGTTGTAGGCTTGTAGGCTACAGCACATCTATATGCCCATTGCCTTTTCTTGTGTTTTGTTCTTTTTGTTTTGTTTTGTTTTGTTTGCACTGTTTTAGACAGAATCCTTGGCGAAGAACTCACTGATAAGGTGAAATGTAAGTCCAACAGAAAAATACAATTCAGTAGATATAAGGTGGGAAGAAGGCCGGTCAAAGGAAATAGAAAAAATATAAAAGTTAGCTATTAAAAATAGGATAATTAGAGAACCAGTCTAGGGAAGTCTAGAACAAAATTTGTTCACTGTAATGGTAGCCTCAGCATTATCAGTAAAAATTGTTTTAAATATGAATTCTAACGACTCATAAACAATGAGGGACCTAACCCGACAATTCTGTTTCTCTTTTCCACAATCCTCATGAATGGGAGAAATACACCAGGAAGCCTAACAGTCAACCCCATGGAGTTGGAGAAAGAGAGAAAAGAAGAAAAATGACTGCATTCTACAAGTGAAAGTTCCAAGTTCCAGAGTAATAGATGCAGCATGGTAGGAATTACAATTGCACATGCCAGTGTGACACCATACGCCAGAGATATGGGGGACAAATTACAAAAAATCCTACACAGAATCCAGAATCAACATAAAAGCAGAAGGGGAGAATCTGGGAGGAAGTTGTTCAGAACAGGAGGAGCTGGGGAGAGCAGAAGACGAGGTGAATGAGAAACTGTGTACATATGAAATGTCACCAAGAAGTTTATTATTTTATATTTCAAAAATTCCTTTTACAAATGATACAAAATTCAATAACTATGTGAACAAACTTAGAGTTTGGAAGAAACTGTTGTAGGTAGTATATGAATATGTGTGTGTGTGTGTGTGTGTGTGTGAGAGAGAGAGAGAGAGAGACAGACAGACAGACAGACAGACAGAGAGAGAGACAAAGAGAAGACGAGAGGAGAGGAAGGGAGGGGAGGGGAGACGGGAGGGGAGGGGAGAGGAGGGGAGGGGAGGGGAGGAGAGGAGAGGAGAGGAGAGGAGAGGAGAGGAGAGGAGAGGAGAGGAGAGGAGAGGAGAGGAGAGGAGAGGAGAGGAGAGGAGAGGAGAGGAGAGGAGAGGAGAGGAGAGGAGAGGAGAGGAAACATTAAGGTCTCAAAGGCTTGACGACGGGTACTGCAAAGATCTTGGGTTTCCAAGGAATTGCTATGATTCCTCAGAAACATCACTGCTACAAAGGTCTTGGGTGCAAACTCAAGAGATGATAGGAAGAACAGAAGGTGGGATCGCCAACACCACAAAGTACCCAGAGTTAGCGATGCTGTTGCATGCTGCTGCTGCTGGTGGAGGCAACAAGAAGGTCCATCTATTGTAATCTACTGACCTAAACCCAAAACGTTTGGGGCATTCCTAGTCTGTACTGAAAAGTGTGGCAACATGGTATATGTTTTCCTCATAATTTACAAGCTATACCTTCTCTTTTTTAATGTTAGAAGATGGATATCTACAACTATAGATATTATTTTATATTCCACACAGAGTGAAATGTGTGAATCTCTAGGTTCAATGTATGGAATATTTACAGTCTAGTGTGATGCCAGACAGTGGTGGTACACACCTTTAATCCCAAACTTGGAAGGCAGAAGCAGGGGGATCTCTGTGAGTTCGAGGCCAGCCTGGTCTACAAGAGCTAGTTCCAGGACAGGCCCCAGAGCTACAAAGAAACCCTGTTTCGAAAAAACAACAAAAAAAGTGATCATCTCACAGTCTAAAGTCTACTGAAATTGAAAGTATGAAAATGTTCTTTAAGTTTGCTAGTGCATAAAATATCTGCACTATTAAAGAGCATATTAAAATGTCATATTTGATTAATATTTATCAAATACAATTATCAATGAATGTCATTCCCTTGTTCTTTCACTTTTGTTGATTCCTTCATGCCATGATATTCACAATAAGCACTGTACAGAAATATGGAAAAGTTTGAGAGTTCCACCCTCATTTTCAAGTATTACTTAAACTATTTTGAAGCTTGTGGTAGACTTTGCTTCCCTACCAGTAGAGGGCAGTGTTGCACAGCATTACACAGCCATCTAAACTGCTATGTTTGCTTCAAATCTAGAAATGAAGGTGTAAAACAAAATGTAAATAAGTTAAAATTAAAAACAATTAAATAACTAAGGGTTTATCCAGTCTGCCAAGAAATATGTCACTATTTAGCACACAAAGGTCTTGATTTAGAACAAAAAATATAAAATGATCATTTTACTTATTTCACATTCAAAATAGTCCTCTTTATTGTATGCATTTGCTATATATTTGCTATGTGTTAAGGGGAAAGCATGCTAAAATACAAAAAAAAATCTTTAAGACCAAGATTAATGAATAAAAAATATTGGTGGCATATTAACTAATGATATTCTGATTAGAGGAAAAACAGGCAAATAAGAATATAGCCTTGTATCCAATAACACTGACTATAAATGTCAGGATGAATCTTCTAATGATATGATTGCAATATGATTTTTTAAAAAGCACTTTTTCTTTAGTCAGGCGATGGTGGTGCACGCTTTTAATCCCAGCACTCAGGAGGTGGAGACAGGTGAATCTCTGTGAGTTCGAGGCCAACCTGGTCTACAAGAGCCAGTTCCAGGACAGGCCTCAAAGGTACTGTAAAACACTGTCTCAAAAAATAACCAAACAAACAAAAAGCGGTTTTTAACTTTTTGCTTCACAATCAACTTAGGAGTTTAGCTGTATACAAGAAAGCCAATTTAATTAATAGATTTTTTTTGGCTGAATTACCATGTTACAGTGCCAAGCAACACGAGAAAAATCATTTGTAAAAAGCGCATCTTCACTGCCAGTTGCTAAAGAAAGGTCAGATTCGATTCGGTTTAAATCTGTTACTTGATTGCCAGAACCATAATCCTGAAAGAAATAAAATAAAATAGCCCCACCAAAAAGAGAGGTTTTAATTTAAACTTTAACTAAAGGGCACCTTTTTAAAGTAGGTCCAAAATGTTTGGCAGAAGATTAAAACTAAGCTTAGTATTGAAAGGCTTGATATATATATTGATATATAATATATATTTCATTTGAAGTTCTTCACTTTATTTCAGCGTTTTTTATGAAATCACCTGCTCTTATTATAGACAGATATGTGGTGTGTTGTTTCAGTAGATCTGTGCTTTTATGGAAAGATTAAGAAATGGAAGCCCAAACAGACCTGGTTTCTGCAAAGGAGAGCCCATGCAGGCTGCTAGGGCTCCCACTGAGCCTGAAGCTCACTAGCAGTCAAAGGCAGCAGGATGCCTTTTTCAGCTTCAGGAGTTCCACAGTCTGATGCCCTTCAGGGCAGGACTGGGGCAGCTGGAGCGAAGCAAGGCATCCCCTTGCAGAAATGCCAAGGAACTGAGAGCGAATATAAAACGGACATTTACAGAGAACAACAAGCAGGGGCTTCATAATCCACATCTCAACCACATGAGGGTAAAAATGCAGGGACGATATCTTGAATTTTGCAGGAAAATGGATGGAGCTAGGAAACATAATTTTGAGTGAGGTAACCCAGACACAGAAAGACAATTATCACATGTACTCACTCATAGGTGGTTTTTAAACATAAAGCAAAGAAAACCAGCCTAAAAACCACAATCCCAGAGAACCTAGACAACAATGAGGACACTAAGAGAGACAGACATAGATCTAATCTACATGGGAAGTAGAAAAAGGCAAGATCTCTTGAGTAAATTGGTAGCACGGTGACCTTGGGGGACAGTTGAAAGGCAGAGGGGAGAGGCAGGGAGGGGAGAAGAGAAAAATGTAGAGCTCAATAAAAATCAGTCAATAAAATACATGGGAAAATGCAGGGACAACAGAGTACTCCAATCCCACCTCATCATTTGAAAGAGGGAATCCGGGCATTAAAGAGGTGAAGGAACTTTCTGAGGCCACAAAGCCTGTGAAAGAATCCCAACCCTCCAAACATTCTCTCTCTCTCTCTCTCTCTCTCTCTCTCTCTCTCTCTCTCTCTCTCTCTCTCTCTCTCTCTCTGGCACTATTTATTCCTGTTCCTTTATGCAAACTATAAAAAATTGGGAAGTGGTATGGCCTATTACATCTGGCTAATAGTTGGAATCACATGACTCTCTTTACCATATGAACTGGACTATCTAAGGTTTAGACCAGCTATTCTCTTATAAAATACGCTGAAAATGCTGTAGGGTCAAACGGGCTTCTGCGTTGGTCTTCGGGCAATCAGCTGAATTCCATGTTGGCATGCAGTCAAACTCTCAGTGTCTGTCTTCTCGTTCATTAACAGGAAAACTCAATGCTGTAGAAGCTGTATGACACTTTCCGCATAGCAAGGACAATCAATGAAAATAATTTAGACTAAATGGTTAGAGAGAATAGTCACAAGAAGTAAACAAGATGGACCAATCACTCAAGATGAACAATCAAGGAAAATAAAAGGAAGCACTTTATGTCATCAGATTTAGATTCTGCCTGGGGAGCAGCCAGGACCCTTACAAAATACACACACATTTTTTTTCTCTCTCTCAAAATCGTACTGCTTTTAATAAGTATTGAGTTTTTTAAATTCTCACAATTTATTTACAATATTCCTTGCAATTTAATTGAATACACATTGTGAGGTAAGCGACAAATTTAGGATAACTACATATATTCATATGTCCACCATGAAGTGTTAATCTGGTTTTCAGAGGATCTGAGCACATGCCCTGTGAAATTAGGTCTTAGATGCATAATAGACTTTAGCAAATAAGATTATTTTGCCTGTTCCTCTTCAGACCTTCCTTGTTTATAACAAGCCATTAGTATTCTAGGAAATACTAATCCTACTTCTAAACAACACACTTTTTAAAAAGTATGCTGGGAGATAATGATCAGTGAGAAAAAATTATTGTAATTTTAAACACTGTTGCCAAAGTTTTTCGGTTACTGTATTAGCTGTAAAAAGCACTGAACACAGTGATACTCATTATTGACTCATGTTGGTTTGTTTTATTGTTAGACACATGCTAGAGTCATTTGGGAAGAGGGAGTTTTAACTGAAATAAATGGAGTCACAGGATTGATCTGTGGAAGCTAAGTACCAAGGAAGGTCTGAAGAGGAACAGGGATGTATGGATTTCCCTGGGAAAGAGAATAGAAGAGATCTCCTAGATAGACTGGGGCCCGGCGAGGATGGAAACATAAGGGATTGAGTTGGGAGGGGTGGATGAAGGGGAAGTCTAGTGAAACAAGCCTGTGATGCATGTTCTCAGTTGATGACTGATTTGGGAGAGTTCACCACTCTATGAGAAGGGTCACCCCTGGACTGTATTCCTGGGTGCTATAGGAACAGTCTGGGCAAGCTATTGGGGCAAGCCAGTAACAACACTTCTCCATGGCCTCTGTTCCTGTTCCTGGCTCCTAGGCACCTGTTCTGATTTCCTGCCCTGGCTTTCCTCAGTGATGGACTGATAAGTTCCAAGCTGAAATAAACCCTTTCTCCCAAGTCACTTTTGGTCAAGGGTTTGTTTTATCAGAGAAGTAGAAATCCCGGCTAAGCTGCTATCTTGGCCTTAATTTCCCTTAATCCTACTCTTTTGACAATAACGTCCAAGGTATAGTGCGCTGCTCTGGGATTAAACTTCTTCCAAGGATCCTCCCCATATCTGATATTACTGTAGACTTCAAATGCATTCATTTAAAGAACCTTTACTATTCCAAATGCCCCTTTCCCACCCTTTCTGAG
Source organism: Myodes glareolus (assembly GCF_982192425.1). Lineage (NCBI taxonomy): Eukaryota > Metazoa > Chordata > Mammalia > Rodentia > Cricetidae > Myodes > Myodes glareolus. The sequence continues at coordinate 33,230,203 of NC_142052.1, read as the reverse complement.
CAAACATCCCAGAAATACGCTCACTCCTTCCTAGTAGATAGCTTTCCTAGTATTTTTCAACAAAGATATCATGCTGTCATGATAACTATTAGTATGGTCATTAGTTTTCTTTCTATATCCTAACACATTTCCTTAAATATTGACTGTGTATTATCTTCACACCCAGTAGTAGTCTAGGCTTTGGAGACATAGCAGTGAATGAAACAGATGTAAATCCCCAGGGGAGAAAAAAAATGCCCAAATAAAACTGTGTTTCAAAAGAAAAGTATCTGAGCTTTAAAATAAAAAAAATTGTCAAACTGAATTCTCCTTCTTTTGTCTTAGCAATTTTGCTTTGTTTTATATTTTGTTTATTATCATTATTACAAATTATTGTTAATAATTTGTTTTATTAATTAAACGTATTTATTTATTTTACATCCCAAATGCAGTTTCTCTTTCCTACTCTCATACCATCCCTCCCCTGTCTTTCCAATTCACTCCTCCTCTGTCTCCTTTCAGAAAGGGGAAGGTCTTCATGGGCATCCACAAAGCATGGCATAACAAGTTGAGGTAGGATCAAGCTTCCTACCCTATACTCAAAGTGGGCAAGCCAATTCAGTATGAGGAATAGGTTCGTAGAAGCTACCCAAAGTGTTAGGGACAGGCCCTGATTACCCCATTAGGAGTCCTACAAGAAGATCAAGCTAGATAAACATCACGCATATATAGAGGGCCTACGTCAGTCCACTGCAGGCTCTCCAACTGTCTGTAGGTAGAGAATCTGTGACCTCCTATGATCCCTCAGTTAGTTGCTTGTGTGAGTCCCCTTATGATGACCTTGATGATGCCCCACACACATTTGTACAATCCTCCCTCACTCTCTTCAATGGGATTCCCTGAGATCAGTTCACTACTTGCCTGTGCATCTGCTTCCATCAGTCACTGGATGAAGGCTCTCTGATGACAATTCAGATATCTACCAATTTGATTACAGGAGATGGCCAGTTCAGGATACCTATCCACTATTGCTAGGGGTCTTAGCTGGGATTCTCCTTGTAGATTTGTGGGAGTTTCCCTTGCACCAGGTTTCTACCTGAACCCAAAATTCCCTCAACACTCAGATGTCTCTTTCACTACTACTCTTCCCTTCCATCCACCCCTCCCAGCTCAACCCCTCTGGTGCGGGAGAATTGTTTGTATTCTGTCAATCATGTTTTAAATAAACGCTGATTGGCCAGGCAGGAGGTGTAGGCGGGAAAACCAGATAGGAAGTGTAAATGATGTAAGGAGAGCAGGAGAATTCTGGGGAGGAGGAAGCTGATTTCTCCCACTCCTGCCCAGATCACCGAAGCAGCAGGATGTGAGCTGCCCCACTGAAAAAGGTACTGAGCCACATGGCTAACATAGATCAGAAAAATGGGTTAATCAAGATGTGAGAGTTAGCTAATAAGTAGCCTGACCTAAAGGGCCAGTCAGCTTTATAACTTATAGAGATCTCAGTGTGATTTTTCTTTGGGACTAAACAGCTGGGGGGCAGGACAGGACAGAAACACAAACAAGCAGGCCCGGCATTGTTACATCCCTCAAGTTCCCAACCCCACTGGCCCTCAGTCTATCTATGAGATCTCTTCTGTTTCCCCTTCCCAGTGAAATCTATGCATCTCTGCGCTCCCCCCCCTTTGGACCTTCCTTGTTACTTAGCTCTCTGGAGCTGTGGATTGTAGCATGGTTATCCTTTACAGCTGATATCCATCTATAAGTGAGTACATACCATCTTTGTCTTTCTGGGAATGAGTTACCTAACTCAGAATGGTCATTTCTAGTTCCATCCACTTGCCTTCAAATTTCCTGATGTCGTTGTTTTTAACAGCTGAATAATACTCCACTGTGAAAATGTACCACATTTCTTTATCTATTCTTTGGTTGAGGGGCATCTACATTGTTTCCAGGTTCTGCCTATTATGAATAATGCTGATACGTGCATAGTTGAGCAAGTGTCCTTGTGGAAAGATTGAGCATCCTATGGGTATATTCCAAGGATGGTATAGCTGGTTCTTGAGGTAGACTGATTTCCAATTTTCTGAGAAACCTCAATTTCCAAAGTGGTTGTACAAGCTTGCACTCCCACGAGCAGTGGAGGAGCATTCCCCTCGCTCCACATCCTCTCCAGCAAAAGCTGTCCTTAGAGGGATTTAGCATTTGCCTAATTGAATCAAGAACCTGATTTGTGACTGTGGATCACAACAGTTGCTATCTTTTACAAATGGGGATGAGAAAACTGGGCTATTAGCTGCCAAGATGAAACACTAGCTGAACACCACAGTTCAGTAAATCCCTGGGCATGTCCTTTCTGTGATGGATTCATGTTTGTACCATTTTGGTTTAGATCTCAGAGTGATGCTATGATAGGGTGTGTGGGTTTTTAATCCTTTAAACAAGGTTCAGGTTCATCCTTTCTCAAAATCAACACAATTAATTCTCAAAACCTGAAAGCTTCGAGGAATTCATAAATCTTCTAGGAAGCTATCCTTGAAACTATTGGTAGAAGATGCAAAAACTGAAGCTCCAAGGACCTAAAAGCAGCTGTGTCCTGGTGAGCAAGCCATTCTCCTGCATGATCAATTGGGTCCACCTCCTGTTATTGAGCCTGCCTTGTAATCAGCGGAAGACAAGCTGAAGTATGGTGTTTGGCTTTGGCACCTAATAACCCATTTCTCTCACCCTCATTTGTAAAAGTGAGCAATGGTCCTGATCCATAGTCACAAATTCAGGCCTGTATTCCAATTAGGCAAATACCATACACCTTTAAATTCAATTTGGCTATTTTCCTTATTTTGAAGCTCAGATGTCTTTCTTGTTAAAGATGATTTTATGGAGGCTTTTTTCTCAACACTTGACATCGTTGATCGCTAATTTCCACCACTTGGTTTTCACTGTGGTGCTTAATTGGTTTTGTCTGAACTCTACTGTTTGCTGATTTTTTTATTGACCTTTAAAAAAAAATCAATGATAACATATTCCAGGGCAGCTCCTGAGTGCATTTTTCAGCTACCCTCTGAGACTTCTAATCCTGGTATTAATGGAGACCTTTAGATTTTTATTGGAATATATCTAAAAAATTGAGAACTTCATTAGTGACTGTAATTCCAAATATAAGAAGAATTTCATTTTCTTATACAGACATGCATTGTGGCACAAAAGGGGGATGCATCGCTGTTTCCAATTTCATGTTTGATTAATATATTCCATATTCAAGCTGACTGTTTTCACGCAGCAGAAATAGATTTTGAGATGAAACTTAGGATGCACATTTCCATGTATTAATGGAGCTGTGACCCAAGCACTTGGCAAACAGCTGAGTTAGAACCAGTGAAGTATGAATTTTCATTTATCAATGTACCTAAAGTTTAGAGTATGCATTTTTAACTTTTAAAAAGATTTATTTTAGTTTTACTTATGTGTATGTGCAAGTGTATGCCCTGTAAATACAAGTGCCCAAGATGACCAGTAGAGGGCACTGGAGCTCCTGGAGCTGGAGTTCCAGGTAGCTGTGGGTGCTAAGAACTAAATTTCATCCTCTGGAGAAGTTGCCAGCACTCCTGACCAGTGAGCCATCTCCCAAGCCCCATACTTTTAACTTAAACATCTTTTACATACACGCCATTTCATTCAGTTTCTTGCTCATCGGATTTACTATAAAATTTGTATCTGACTTGGTCTTGAAATTAACTTCATTTTGGTTAGTTAAAAATGACCAAAAGCTGGTCAGGGGAGATGGTTCAGAAGGCAAATATGTTCATCTGCCTATAACTGATGACCTGGGTTTGGGTCTCTACAACCCATATAACAATTCTGACCTGGTAGCTGTCATTGTTTTTACATAATTGCATTGTTTCTAAGACAAGATGGAAGGTTGTGACGGGAGGATCACCTAGGAATTTGCAGGTCAGCTCGCCTGGAGGACACATCGCAGAAGCAGTGAAGAAGGAGGCAGACAGTGAGAAAGGACCGCTGAAACAGTGCTTTCCACACTGTTCTGTGGCAAAAATGAGGCTGTACACAGTGAAGACTAGACTTGAACAAACTAGGATTAGAATCATGACATGTATCTGTACTCCATTTCAGGACTTACCCTGCATACCTTTCAAAACAATCTGTGACCACAGAAGTCATAAATGCTGCTTACTACATTGGAGAAGTAATAAATAAATGGTATTTTCCCTCGGCTCCAAAACGTGGTCCCTCATAAATATTGAGGCTGAAACAGCTTTGCAAATGCAAGACACATCGTCAAGCCAACCTCAAGGAAGCTAAATTCAATAAGATGTGTTAGAGATTCTGAGATTTATTGCCATCTTAGCATGATTCTTTATCTGGAAGTAGACAGCATTTCATATAGCTAGCAAGTTGGCAAAGACTTTTGTGGATCGTTGATGGCATCCTCTTGAAGTAAGAGGAGCCCTCATTGCTAGGAGCTCATCAGTCAAGCTATGGCTATGAAAACCCTGCAGGAAGGAGCACCAACATTTGAGTTGTTAGGGAGCTGGGGCAAATGACTATTTTAAACAGTTCTATTATCTTGTAAAATAGATTCAGGGGGGATATTAAGGTTGTGGTGAGTTTTGTTCCACTTACGTTGAATAATGAGAGATTTATTAAGATGAGAAATTTATTACTTAACCACATTAAAAAAAATACAAATCTCTGGGTAAGCACTAGAGTCAAAAGCGTTACTTTTGTAAACTTTTGATCTTGGGCTGACTTTTTATGACACCACAAATTCTAACTTTATCTGAGGGAAGAAAAGCATGACTATGACCCCATGGAGATCAGGATTGGAATCTTCATTCTATACCTGCATTGATTTATCATTCTATGCCCCATAAAGTGTGTGCAAAAAGCATATGCCTCAATTATTTTAAAAATAATATCTTCCTAAATGGATAACAGGTCTTCTTGGTTGTGCTTCGGTGACTCTGTTGTCTACATGTACTACTCTTAGGACCAGCAGCAATACATCTAGCCAAGATATCCAATTACCGCACATGACATAAAGGCAACAGTGCTTTATTTAATAAATTAGTGTTTGATAGATTTGTCTCATTCAGAAAGGATAATGAAAGCTCTTTTATAGATAAAAGTCTTATAGTTTCCTTAATTAAGTTGTTCTAGACTAAATAGTTGAGGAAGATTGGGAAAACAATTGTTATTAAATGTTTTCTTGCTTCTATACTGCTAAATGAAAAGAAGAGAGGTCATTTTTCAAGACAGCATAACTGGTGATTTTCATGCCCTTAGAATAATTTCAGGCATTTAATATATGGAAATCTGAGATTTCAAAGAGACTATAAAACACATACATATGTCAGCAATATAGCAGTCATGCAGGGTATTATTTATGAGATGTTAGATTTTGAAACCATCACCAAACATACCATTAAATGATCAGGTGATAATTATATTGAATTTGTCCATAAACCTCTCTTCTAAATTTAGTAATCTAATTTATGAGGTTATTATTATTATCTTTAATAAATGAAGTGTATAAATTGGACTGTGCATAGTGACCCCCCTTAGTAAGATCATGCAGTTGGTTATATGTGGTACAGAAAAGGTTCCTCTGAGACACTCAAGGGACACAACGGTTCATCAAATGTAAACTGTTTAAAACTTAAAACTTTGTTTTGCTGAACCACCCAGTACTGCAAATAAAGGCACAGTATTTAAAAAACAAGATACAAACCATTTCAATGCCCCTGATTTACGTGTATATATTTCATTACTAGGTAAATGGAAAGATAGACTTACTAACTTAAGGCAAAACATTTGACCTCTTGATTAACATTTTTATATGAATAATTTTTTTATTAACTTCACTACTCAGTTAGAAAAGTCAACGGACAGATGAGATTTTGGCCACTGAAGCATACCTGGCTTACTACATCATAATGTTTGATATTATTAATTGATAGGTAGAGCATTATTGCACAGGAATATTTGATCCTGTGTTAGTAGCATATAAATTATTATAATCTATAATTACAAGGTGTTTCCTCCTATGTAATTATTTGTGGTGGAATGACTATAGACTATGAGTTAATATGCTGAATATAAGAACAGGTGAATATAATTGTTTTCAATATGAGAGAAAGGTGGTATAGATTGAAGATAAAATATCTGAAGCCTAAGAAATGTAAGGATAAAAAAAGGAGAAAAAGATTAGAAGCACCTGTCCTGCAGGTGCCAGGTGTCAGGGTGGTGGTGGGGTGTAGGGAGGAACGCCCATCATGGAGAAGCAACGTGAACTTAATGTCCAAAAAGAAGTGGTTTTCCTTTGAAGTGAAGGAGCAAGGAAGTTCAGAAAAGAAGTGAAGATTGGGGGAAGTTCATGAAACCTTACCTAAGGTTCCTATGGGGCCAAGGATTCTCCTTCAAAGAAAAGATATAGCCCCTGAATAAAAGAAGAAAGCAAACAACAACAACAAAATAATACTACTTCATATCAAACTACATTTAAAGTAGCTTAAATTCATGGACTTTTAAAGTCATGGATTAAAATAATGGGAAAAAACAAAGCAAAGAAAGTATGCCAAAAACGTAGAAATAGGTGTATAGCACAAAGCCATAGAATCCTGTGTAGTTCCTAGAAGTCATTCCTAAAGTAAGCATTATTCATTTCACAACAGCTGGAAGGTAGAAATAGTTAAACATGGAATTCAATGCTGAATGGACTTAAATGCTATTTATACATGTGATAAGACTTTGAATAGCAGTCATAGTTGTGAATTCACAGATAGATGTGTTTGACAGCCCATTAAGTGTCAAATAATCTACTAGATATATTTATCTTGTATTCGTAATCGCTGTGAAGATAAAAGCGGCTTCTCTGTCATTACTGACTTCCTTTTATCACAACATCCCTTCCATTTTCAAGTTCCTTGGAGATGAAGTTACCAGTTTCAATCAAAGAGAAAATCATTAACTGCTTTTGTCATTACACTTTATTGTTTATTTGCCTATATAAATAAGGTTCTTCACTATTTCTAGATAAATATAAATCATTCAATCATAAGGTAAGTTTTGGAAATGAAATCAACATTAGGGCATCACAGGGAGTATATACTATGTAAGTATACATAGACACACATATACCTATTCATATTATGTAGGGAAGGATATGGATTCTAGATAGAACTGAAGGCTTATATTTAACATGGTCCACTTTAGTATAAAATTCTATATCCAGAGTGATGTGGAGTTTTTAAAAACCCAAATAAGTTTCGAGAATCATTTAGGACATTTCAAATGTACAGATCATAACACCTTTTGTCAGTTCTATTTTTAAGAATAAAAACACTTTATGGAACTTCCTTATCTCTGTATTATTAACATTGGAAGCTTGATGTCACTGCATTTTCTTCTGTTGTACAAGGTAGTGACAGCTGAGTTACTGCTGCTGATTAGAACTCCAAAGTGTCATTGATGGTGTGACTTTAGAGATATTCTATTGTACTGGACCACAGCAAGATAATTATTGGGAAAAAATGCACTGAGCCAGTTGAGGTCAAGGTTTTTAAAGCAGAGTTGCCAAGTCTTTATTTTAATGCTTATACTTAGGCATACATGCACTTACATACAAATAGTTCACAGGCTGAACTAGTCTGATGGCTCAATAGTTAAAGGTGTAGTAAATAAAGGTAATAGCAACGTCCTGAGTTCCATTTCTGGCTCCCACAAGGTGGCAGGCAAGGGCAAAAGAGTATCTCTCACCTCAACCTGTGTGCAGCAGTATGGATGCCTGGGCTACACAAACAGCAACAACGAATCTCTGAGCCAGTCCTTGGGTCGTGAGGGCTTTGATCACATAAATAGACTGTACTCAAGACAACTACTGGCATGCCATCTCTCCCGAGTAAGAACAGAGTGCTTATTCTCACTGGAGGATGCAAAGTTCAAGGTATATCTGAGAAGTCACTAATCCCGCACCAGACACCAAACATGTGAATCCTCGGCCTTTGATTTTCCTCTGATAAGACTTCAGAAATCATAAATTACAGTGTATGGATCTTTACTTAAAGCAGCAATAATGGACTAAGAATTAATAGGAAATTTCATTAATATACCTTTTATTGCTATTGTTCTTATTATTAAATGGTTTTTTTTTCCTTTGTGAGTCTGAAGCTGGCCTTGATCTTACTATGTAGCCATGGTGGGGCTCCACATTACCAATCTTCTTGCCATAGTCTCCTTTGCTGTGGGACAATGGTCTGTACCCTCTCAATTGTATTTTAATAAAATGCTGGTTGGCCAGTAGCCAGGCAGGAAGTATAGGTGGGATGCAGGGAGTAGAGGTGGGGCCATAAGAATTCCGGGAAGAAGGAAGTCGCAGTCTGCAGTCATGGCCCAGATGCAAAGGAAGCAAGATGTGACTGCCTCGCCAAGTAAGGTACCAAGTCACATGGTTAATATAGACAAGAATTATGGGCTAAAATAGGTTGTAAGAGTTAATAAGAAGTCTATGCTAATAGGCCAACCAGTTTATGATTAATGTAGACCTCTGTGTTTTTGCTTTGGGACCGAACAGCTGCCTGACCGACAAGACTGGGTGAGAAAGAAACCTTGGTCAACACTCCTTACTGGTAGGATTGTAGCTACATACCACCATACCTGGCTTCTATATTCGCTAAAAGTTCTAAGAAGGTATATTCCATGGATATTTTAAATACTCAAGAGATCATTAAACTTCTGAAAATTTAAATGTATTGTACAAGCAAAGATCTTATTTTCATTCTGTATCATCCCTTCCTTGTGCTGCACATGGTCAAAGTTGTCATCAAATAAAACATCTCGCTTCGGAGAAATGGATAACAGTGTATATTCTGTAAGTTTGCCGTTGACATAGGTAAATTCCTTCTTCAGCACAGTAATTAATGTCTTCGTCCACATGAATTTAGATTATAGACATCACCTTACAGATTAAGTGAAGAACCTTTAAATTCATATAGCACTAATAACAAACATCATAGGATTTATGTTAATATGGAGCCCATGATGACAAATACATTCTCATAAATTAGGCAATGAGTGTTTAGCATTTAGATAGAATCAATAGTTTCCTTAGGAGCTGCCTCACCAAGAGTGAGAGGTATACCATGATAAATTTAACACCACCTGTGGGATACTATCCTTCCATGACCATCAGAAGCAACTCTTTTCCCCTCTACCTATTTTCACAGGCACTGGTCCAGGTGTAAGATCATCCATTGCCCATTACTAGCATGCTTGGAAAAACCCTCTGAAATTGGTCTTTGCCCTGCCAAGACTTCTCTGTGTACTAGGATTCTAACAGGACAGCAACAGGTTATGTATGAAATTAGTACAGACAGAAACAAATGTCCTTTCTGAAAAAAATAATATTTTTAAATTAGGGATAAAATAGGAAACACTACTCAGGAAAGCATGAGAGTACATTCAGTATTGGGAAAGGGGGGCTGGAGTGAAGGAAGGGAGGACTTTCCTAGCTAACACACCTGGATGGACAACATCACAGGGCACATGCTATTCTCCATCATGACAAAATATTCATGAAGACTGTTACAAAGTACTCATGACAGGTGGAAGAGTCTGTACGTGTCTGAGATACAGAACAAGGGTCATCCAGTCCTAGAGACTGTCTAGATCACTGCGCCATCAGTTCCTTTGTTCCTCTTGTTAAGTTTTCTATCATTTAATTAGAAAATACAGAAGAAATGTCTTATCAGTATATAGGCCTGATAAGGGGACTTAGAGTTCTTCTAATAGAAAGCCAAAAAAAAAAAAAAAATCACACGTTGTACAGTTGAGTAAACTGCTGGCTGCTACCTGAAACCTGGAGGAAGGTATTTAATTTCACTTAGCCTCAACTTACTTCTTTGCAAAATGAAGTCATAATAATAACCAATCCATAGAAGCACATATAGGATTTTCATAGGATAGCTCATAGGATTGTCTATGCAACAGAGAGAGTGTGAGGCCAATGAGTTATAATCAGCCACATCGGTGGTAGGATTTGGTACCATCAACAGCATAATTAGGTTTTAGGAGTCAGCTGAGACCAATACCCAATCTCTGCTAACCTTATCTAATTTAATAGAGCCTACAGGTTTGAAGTTCTTAATTCAGGAAAAAAAGGGAAGTTGGGATAAAATATATGAGGGCAGGGAATAACTACAATAAATTTTGACTCCATCGATTCTTTTTAAGTTCACAGTGTCCTTCAGAAAGTGTTAGTGGTAGTGTATCTGTACTATGCAAAATAAGAGAACTCTTTCCAACTGCACGGGAATGGCCTCTTACATCATCACCCAGTGACATTACAAGGCTCTTGTCCCCCACGGACTTGTTTATCTATGCGATACCAGAGCAATGGATTCAGCTCCTGCAATTTTCTTTTCAGCGTCCTCAATCATCACCTTCGGACAGTCTGACACTTATTAGCAATGTCACAGCTGGGGATCATGAGGAAGAATCGGAACTCAGCCTTCTCAGTTTTGCTGCTCCTTATCAGCTTCTTATAAATATCAGAGGGAAAATGGTAGCTGCTCTCGGAACACTGACTTCACGTGTGCATTTCATCTATTTGACCTTCAAATACCAAGAAAACGTCTTTCCCAATGTTTCTCAAGAACCCTGAACCAATAAAGATTTCTGGACTCCTTCTAGACCTACTGAAGCAAAGGGACTGAACAAGAAAATGACATTTTAAAACTAAGCCCGTCATTTTAAGAAACACTGATATTCCTTGAAGTCCAAATAAAGCAGATTCTGCACAATAAATAAGAACGCTGCGCTTTGTCACCAACTATTATACCTCTTGGAAGGCATTCAAAGATAAAGATGCCCTAATTTCTGTACTACAGAAAGGAAGTGAACATACTAAAAAGGAAACAGGATGTGGCAACAGGTTGCCAGATACAGGAGCATTTCCATGGTTTAAGACAGTGGTTTTCAACCTTCCTAATATGGTGACCTTTTAATATAGTTCTTTTTGTTATGGTGAGAACTGACAATAGAAATATTTTCCTTGCTACTGCATAACTGTATTTTTGCAAGTGTTATGAATAATAATGTAAATATGTTTTTTTTGATAGTCTTAAACCCTGTGAAAGGGATGTTTGACCTCAACCAAAGGGGTTGTGACTCATAGGTTGAGAACCACTGTCAAAATAATTTTCCCCTTTTTCTAAAAGTTGCTTTAATATAAAATGAAAATAAAAGTGGTCTATATAATAATTTACTAACTCTACATATGTCTAACAATGTCATCGTTAGGGAGCGATTCTGTCACAGATAAAATCTGCCTAGAAGACAGGGCAGGAGGAGTCTGTGTGTGTCTATTCAGTTGACTTCTATGATTTCCTAATGCTGAATCTTAGAAGGATCATGTTATTAAAATGTGCAAAGAGCCAAGGACTGATCTAATGAACTTGCTGTAGTCTGAAATCCCATTTGTAGCTATGGCAGTGGCTAATATTGTAGACGGTTTCCCTCACGGTAGTGATTTCATACCCAACTGGGGACAAAAGGAAACCCAACATTTAATAAAAATAAAATCACATTCCAGAAACTGTACTGATGTTATATAAATTATACCAAAATCCTTTAAAAGAAGGCACCATTTTCAATTTATATGTGCTAATATGTATGAAGTAATAGGGTTATGTGATATTAAAAAGCCCACTTTCAATTACTTTTCCTGAGATCCCCAAACCATGCTCTTTGGATTAAAATATAAAGCCTTTGTAGATCCAAACTTGTAAGATCTGGTATACTAATAGTAGAACCGCCCTTAACTATCGTATGTCCTAACATCACTGGCGGTTTTAGTTTTGACTATTAAAGAACACGGGTCTATTTTGCTGCTTTCTTCACATCTTGCGTGTTTCCAAATGGAAGATAATGACTTCATTTTCTGACTCTATTGCATTAGAGATGTGTCCTGAGATTTAACTTAAGATGCAGTTAGTGAAAGGATAAAGTTAGTCATCCAGGAAGGATCAGAGAGGTAAGTGACGATGAAGCCCAGTCACTTACCTGGTGACTGCATTGTTCATTTCTCACATGGAGGGGTGAGCAAAGATTGGCTTTCTTTGCTTCTCCACCTTACCATTTTTAAATAGCTTTAGTGTTTCAGTATAGGCTGTTCTGCTTTATGTCACCACCTCTTTTTCATTCTTGGTCTCTTCTGAAGCATTGCGTATACTTGGAAGATACCGAGATTCTGCTTCCTTTTCCCGCTGAACTTCTATGGGTGGTTTACTACACTCTCTGTTCCTAGCACACTTCGCCTGTATCCCTTGCCTTCCACCTGAGTTTCTGAACTAAGGGTGTCTGTGATCTCTGTGTTTAAGCATTCTATCCCCATTCTTATAACCACATACTGAAAAAGTTTCCAGCTTTTTATTTAAAATTTTACTTGTTCTATTAAAGGTCAGGGTCGAGACACTGGATGTTGAACTATTGTACACAGATAGTCCTACATGGCTGGTCCTTTCCATTTCCTCGGGGGACCAGGATCGACCAATATTACCATAGTGATCACTATCATTATGATACAAGCCTCACTGTAAGGGCTCAGACTTTAAGACAACCAATATCTGACCCTAATTGCCAAAAGATAATGGTCTAATGACAGTGGCAACCCATAGGTTCCCCAGGACCCAGTGGATGACTCTCATGTCCACGCACATAAGGACAGCACTAACTGAATTCAGTGGATTAAAAAGAATTAATTAATAAAAAATTATAGAAGAAGAACATGAAGTTTGGAGGAAGAGTGATAGGGAACCATGTGGATAGTTGAGGGGTATGATGAGTGAATATAATCAAGATAAATCACATATAAATCTATGAACTTCTAAGAGTAAAAGTCAGAGTGTAGTTATAAGAACGAGGATAGTATATATAAACATGATAGATCACAAAGTACGCCAGGAAGAAAATCTGTAGTGACCATAGACCACCAAGATTCTGCTAAGAAAAGCAATGGAGTCCAAGTATGATCACAGTATATGCAATTCCTCCGAAGAAAGCAAGAATGAGAAAGAGATGATGAGACAAAATAAAAGAGCCTACACAGGAAAAATTAAAAAATTTCAAAAGGGCACAGGAGAAAGGCAGAGAAGGCAAACATTGACCACTCCTATGAGTGACAGAAATGTAAGCCTGCCATCAGGAGGTAGAATAATTAAATTTCACTCTAAAGAGACTACTCCTGCCTTGGAAAACATACGATCTGGAAAAGGAAGAGCTATAACAACAGCACGGAATTTATTGCAAAATTGTATTGTATAGTAGAAATGAGCATGGCAATCCATGGCCATGACACATATGGTAGGCAGACCACACATAGTATGAACTGCCAACCAACTGCCGGCAAGACTGCAACAGGCATCAGCAGTTACCCTGGCTAAATTCGGAAGGCATTTTGACAAGTATTTTGTTTTTCTAGTCTCTGTAGGATTTCTGAAAATTATTGATTTAGGATAAAATGGTCTCCAGGAAAGGCCCTTTTATTAAAATAAAACATAAAAATCTGCTACTTTGCTGCAGAGGGTTTGAGGAACACCATCGTATAGCTGGTTGTTAGTGGCAGCTTCCTGGAGAAGGAGAAATATGTAAGTAATCTCAAGATAAGATGTCTGAATAGTGAGGAAGCAGAAGACAGAGCAAAGTTAATCATGGTAGTAGAAAGTCTTTGTGAGTAGACACTCTTTTCTTTCTAGGAAAAGCTTGTTTTTCCTTTTAGTACATGCCTTACCTCCAGAATTAGCCAACATAATCTAGAGGACTGTGACACTGGCTGCCAATGAATCCATCCTCCCTCCATAAAGATTGGTCTGGGGAGGACACAAAACCATCCAGATTCACTAGAGCTAGTAAGGCTACGTTCACACAAGTGTGTCTGCTACTTGTGATAACATCAATCTTCCAGCGCCAGCCAGAAGTGACACAGCAGCATGAGGACTGAGGAAACTCAAGGAGAACTGGGTGGGAACGTCATGTTGCCGCTGTCAAGTGAGGTCTGAAGAGAACTCTTTCCTAAGCAGCACCTCGACTTCTTGATTAAGTCAACAAAGCAGGAAACAACAACTCAGCAAAGCAGGAAGTCAAGAGGTCTCCGCTGCAATTCTTCTAAGATGGGGGAAATGAACTTACTGAAAAGGGTTTTGTGACTGATCTGGGTCTTCTATTAACAGTATATCTTCAGGGATTATGCACAAGGGTAGAGCTCAGAAATGAGATCTAGGGGCAAAACCATTAAGAGATGAGAAGTGAGCTAAGTTGTGAGCGTGTGAAAGCACCCAGCAAGGGCAGGAGGAAGCTCCACACCTGGGAGGATAAACCTGGCTTTCAGCACGTGCAACTGAAAAATAACCAAAAGAAGGAAAACACGGACGATCCAATGGAGTTCCTGTTCTGTGAAAGAGAAGTTGTTTACAAGTCAAAAAGGATAAGAGCCCTTATTCATTATCAAAGGCAGAGTAGACAGCCTTGCAATTGTAAACACACACACCCAGCAGGTTGCATTTATAGCACACAGCAGCAATATGGAAAAAGAAGAGTCTGTCATCTGGGAGACAGGGTGCTTAGGAAAGGTTTGAGAGGATGCAGTAGAGTGAAGAAACAGGGGTGGGGTGGGGGTGGGAAGGTGATATAATTCTATCTCAATTAAAAAACATTTTTAAAAGATAAAACCTCTTTCAAAGTGTAAAAAAGAGAGAGAGACTTGTAAAGTTTAAAAACTGTATACTATACCAGAAAACAAAGTGACACAGACCACTCAACACTAAACAGAGCCATTATGTTGTTAAAACTAACAGTGAACAGTCAGTTGTTCCTAAAGAAAATGTGAGGCACCATCAAGAAGGTGAGGAGAAAGACTGCTTTCCAGAGACTAATGTTCTGAGCGAGAAAGACCCAGAGAGATGGTAGGAGGACATTCTGATAGAAAATATCCAACAGAACCTAGGATTCACTGCTGCGGGTCTTTTAGGAATTTATTTATTTATTATTTTATTTATTTACTTTTTTAAGGAAAAATACTTAATCAAGGCCTTGGTCACAGACAAGAAATGGTTCTTTTTTTAAAAAAAAAAAGATTTTTATTTATTACGTATACAGGGTTCTTCCTGCATGTATCCTGCAGTACAGAAGAGGACACCAGATCTTATTACAGATCTTATTATGGTTATGAGTCACCATGTGATTGCTGAGAATTGAACTGAGGACCTCTGGAAGAGAGCAGCCAGTGCTCTTTTACCTCTGAGCCATCTCTCCAGCCCCAAGAAATGGAGAGCCCAATCCTTGTTCATAATAAGGAACTATGCTTTCAGAACTAAATGTAGTTGATAGGAATCCTGGCAAGACCAAGAAAAAGGAGCAGGAAAAACAGGAATGTAGAGAAACTTCACACTGTTTATCATTTGTATGTGTACACTGTCATGAGAAGCAGGGCAGAGGGCTAGTTCTCAGAATTCACCTTCCAGTAATCTTCCCAGAGCTAATAACCATTCTGACAAAAGATGCATACCTCGAATTTAGTAACTTTGATTTTTCATCTGATAATTCAAGTCACATGTTTTTATTTTAACATGTCTATTATAATTTATTTATAAAGCTAGTTCTTTCTCCATGTCCACTCAACCTTAGCCTCACTTTCCGACTTATGATTTGATCGATGTTACAATTCAGTTCTCCAATTATAAATAATGACAATCTTATTCTCATTGTTCTTTGTGAGGGTTAATGAGACGGTCAGAATGTACTCATAAGGTTACTGCTAAGAATTATTGCCTATTTTTAAAGTCATTGCTGATTTATATACCCACTGTTGCACATTTGTATAGAATGAAGTTCTTAAGGTTAACCCTGGGTGATTTCTGCCTGGTAGAATTAAAAGCAATATGTTAATTTTAATACTTCTGTGTTTTTCTGCACTGCCCAAATTTTAATCATTAGTATGTATCATATTCTGGCACATTATTATTTATAGTAGAAAATATAATGAATTATCGACACGCTAATGTAAATGGCTAACTTGCACATCCAAAACAGAATAAAAGAAGGCCTCTGAAGACCTAAAGATCCATGTGAGCTTTGCAGCCTTGGTCTGGGAAATTGTCTCTATGCTCTGTTTGGCTCTCTCAGTTGTTAAAAGGACTCTATACTATCGGACCAACAAAAGGACTGATATGAAATCCATTTTTACTTCCTTTATGTAATATTAAGAGTTCAGGAGAAAAGCACTTAGTTCCCACAAAACATAAAGAAAAGAACAAAACTAGGGGGCGATAAACATCTTCCCAGAAACTGAAACAACAAGGAAACATCAGATGGCTTTTAATGTAAACTAGATGTAACATTGATCATTGATTTGGACAAGAAGGTTCCCATATTGGATGCCATTGGAAGAGAGAAAATAATAACTTCAGTGTGATTTAAAATACATGTACTTGTTTACTACCTACAAGATTACTTTCTCTAAAATGTCTACAAAAACTGTAGCAAGTACCATGAGCTGTGACCTGAGCTTATCTTCTGGGTGAGCCGGTCACTGCCTCCCCTCACACCATGGAAGCAGGACAGCAGGGAGAGAGCTGGAGGGAACTTGCCCCCTACTGTCTTCCTAGTCAAGGCAGTTACCCCTTAGTGCTCAGAGAAGGGATGCAGGGCACAGATAGATATAGTTATCACTGAACCTGCTCAGGTAAAGTGGCCTATTTATAGGCAGCACATACCCTTCCACTCCCTGGACTCATTTTAGATTACACTTATTATAATATAATGTAAACATCATGGAAACACTTGATGTGCTGTACTGTTTAGGGAACAGAGCAAAAATTAATCTATCTATGAGTACAATTCCCCACAAATAGTTTCCTGCCTCTGTTGGCTGAATTCAAAGATGCAGAGTCATGGGTACTGTATTTGAAATGAGGCCATGGAATCTATTAAGGATGCTGATTCTGACTCAACTTCTGTCACTTCCCCAATCCACACGTGCCCTGCATATTTCACCCTCTGTGACAGCTTCTCCTTCTTAGCATCCCCTCTCAGGCCTCCTTTCTGCCCCAAGAGTGCTCACCTCCTGCCCAGGGTGTCTGATGCTGCAGATGCTGATTTTAGCCACTCATCAAAACAATTCCTGAACTAATCTCCAGGAAAGCTTCCAATGTCCGTGGCATTTCTCAAGCACTGCCCCACTGTTTTGCTTTCTGCTCAGTTCCTTCAATTCACATTTCAAGTCTCAGAATTCTACGGTTTGACGTTTAAGGAAAAGATCAATTCATACCATTTTCAAAAATATTATTTGTCCACAAATAAGTTTCTTTACCTACACTAATCGACAAAACATTCCACTTGTCTCATAGAGATACTTGTCTTTTTTTGAAAATAAGACATTTTAATCAACTAAACTTACATACTGTTTATATACACTGAAATGTACTTATAATCTTAAATTTTTACATATTTCTTTTAACATAATTGTTTCCCTTTATTTATTTATTTTTTTAAAAGAAAACAACCCCTTTTTTCATTATATACATACCAATCCAAGTTCCCACTCCCTCCCCTCCTCCCATTCCCTCCACACACCCTCCCACCCCACCCCCATCCTCTCCTCAGAGAGGATAAGGCACATTGCTTTGGGGAAGGTCCTGGGCCCTTGCTACTACATCTAGGCTGAGCAACATATCCCTTCAAGGAGAATAGGTTCCTCAAGAAAATGATAGACCTGGAGTAACAAACCCAATACCTTTGCATCTGTAGCACATGTGATATCTTTAAATAAGCAAGCAGAGCAATGCCCATAGTGAAATGCGGCAGCAAATAACTGGCATGAACGACTTCACTTCCGCCTCAGTCTCTAGGAACTTTGGCACACTGTTTAGAGCATGTTCAGAGGCAAAATAATAGTATACAGTAATTGAGCTTTACAATTTGCTTATCATTTCAGGAAATGCGAGAAAACCTGGCGAGCAATGAGAAGCAGATGGAGGGAGAGCGTGAGCAAGGAAGGCAGGATCGGAGGGAACCTTCATCCAAAGATGGATGGAGATGGAGACGGAGACCCACATTGGAGCACTGGACTGAGCCCTCAAGGTCCAAATGAGGAGCAGAAGGAGGGAGAACATGAAAAAGGAAGTCAGGACCGCGAGGGGTGCGTTCACCCACTGATATAAGGGGACTGGTCTGGTGGGAGCTCACCAGGGCCAGCTGGACGGGGACTGAACGAGCATGTAATCAGGCTGGATTCTCTGAATGTGGCTGACATGGGGGCTGACTGAGAAGCCATTGACAATGGCGCTGGGTCTTGTTTCATCTGCAGGTGCTGGTTTTCTGGGATCCTGGTCTGTTTGGATACTCACCTTCCTGGACCTGGAGGGAGGGAGAGGAACTTGGACTTCCCACAGGGCAGGAAACCCTGACTGCTCTTGGGACTGGAGAGGGAGGAGGACAGGGGAGGGGGGTAGGAGGTTATTGGGAGGAGGGGAGGAACTTGGACTTCCCATGGGGCAGGAGGCCCTGACTGCTCTTGGGACTGGAAAGGGAGGAGGAGAGGGAGTGGGGGGAATGGGAGGGTACTGGGAGGAGGGGAGGAAGTGAAAATTTTTTATAAATAAATGAATAGATAAATAAAAAAACCCTGAATTATCAGGAATTCCACTGATGTATATCTTGTCTGAAGAACTGAGAAGATACGTAGTCTACTGTCATTTTGATTTCTGAATTTGCCTTTTGTCTAACAATCATACGGCCTACTCAATGTTCAACAACAAACATCCAGGTATATTATGATGGCCATATTAATTTTCAGTTTTTAGTATTAAAACACTTCATAACTTCCCACTACAAAGGGAAGGGGAATAGCTCTTTAGAGATTTCTATGCTCTTTTTAAGTGTGTATCAGTGGGGCTATATCACATAAAGAACGTGGCTTACGGCTGCAGAAGCAGAATCACCTAGAATTCTTTCAGAATGACAACATTTCCACATTGGATAAAATGAAACCGCAGCTAATTTATATAAGCATCCTTCTGTTTTCAAATGTTTGGAATGAACTTATTGTATGGACTCACATCACCGAAGACCAAGTCTAAAATTCCAGGAAACTTCGTAGGAAAGCTCCATGCACAGGTGAATTTATCATTGGATCCCATGTCTTGATGAGAATTTCATAGCTGAATAAGTGAGATGGGTTATAGAAAATACTTCTGAACTTTGCAAACTAATTCTTTACATTCTTCTTGTGCCACAACCAGAAAACTTGGCAAATTCTTATAGGTATTATAAAATTACTCAGAAATGTCTTACAAATTTAGAAATCTAAGCCACTTTGGGTGTTTCAGAAATATATTACAGAAGTGTGACTTTTCCACGGTGTTTAATGGTGCTGCAGGGTTCAGTATGAACATGATTTCAGCCATGATCCCCTTTTCTTTGACACAGTAGCAGACATTATATATTTTCTCTTCAATGAAGTTACAAACTAATAAAACTATTTCAGAAAAGCTCAGTGTATGACATATTCATCAGGAACAAGCTAAGCATTAATCAGATTATTCAGTTAATTTGAAATCTTTCTTTCTCATGACTCATTAGGCCACTTATTGGAACAGCTCTCTCTTCATTAACTTCTAGCGTGTTACTCCCCCAGGAATTCTGAACAAGTCTGCATAGCTTTCTTTTTGATCCTAGATTTGATTTTAAAAATAGGTAAAACTTCACAAAATATTTTGCTTCAGACTGCACTTGTGGGAAACTCGAGATTATGTCACGGTATAATCGTCGTGGTGCCTTTCTTTACGGGTCTATCAAACATTTCTTTTTCTGTGAAGTCACCAGGCTAGCAGTACTCAATCTCTTGCCCACCAGCAGGAAATGTCATTTGCTCCCAGCGAAACTCTCAGGGCGGCTACTGCAAACCATCACTAGTTACAGTGTCTGAAGCAAGAAAAAATAAAATAAAATAAAATTCCTGACAAAGATTTGAAGTGGTTTGTTTCTGTTTTTCACATAACAGTGAAAGTACTCAATTATTCCCAAATATAACAACCAGGGCAGACTCCAGAGTTGACAGAACACTGTCTATGATGAAAATATCGCATTAATAATATGATCCTGGTGTGTCACATCAAATGCAATGATAGATAGATGGTAGATAGATAGATAGATAGATAGATAGATAGATAGATAAAGATAGATAGATATCAAACATATATCTATATATATTGAATATATCAAGTATATATATATATATATGTGAAATGCAATGACATATATATTTAGAGAGAGAGAAATATATACACATAGAAAACTATGGGATGGATAGATAGATAGATAGATAGATAGATAAATGATTGACAGATAGATAGATAAAATTATACATTCTCTACACTTGTTTGTAACTTATAATCAACTATGGAGGTCCATGTAATTAGGAACCTCTTCAACAAAATATTTTTTTAAAAAAACAGAAAAATCACATCAATCTGATTTGAGTTAGGAAAGTAGAAATTTCAACCAAGATAGGTTGCAAAGTGGCTGTTCCAATTACTGCAATGGGTTCCATTAACTATAACTACAAAATTTTAACAGCAGTGGAGTTCAGGGTACAATGTTTATTCTTGTGGGGTGCAAAGGGAACACATTTCATATCTATGTTTTTATTTTTCTATTCCAAATCCTTTTGAATGGATTTAGCTAAAAGTTTCAAACAGCAGGAGCCAAGATGTGGTGTGTGTGTGTGTGTGTG